>NW_020653780.1:2073500-2087182 GCF_003589595.1 Hyposmocoma kahamanoa
AAAAATGGAAAACAAAGACGGCCAAATCGTTCACAAACTTCCGGTATATTTTCTATTATACACATTGTATCTCAAACATTTCAATATTTGACAGTCTTTCCGTCTGGTTCAAAATTGCATGACGGCTATTCATCACCTTTCTATTAATCGTACTATCTTTATTTCTAAGTCTACTCTGATGACATAAATTTTTATTACATGTTGTGTGACACTAACATTAATATCATTTATCATAACCACTTTTGTATGAATATTCTTGTATTAAAAAAAAGCGTGATACAGACATCTATGAAACGCGTTTATTTGTTTTAAAACAATGTCATTTGATGCATCTACTAAAGCATTTCCTATATATACATAGCAAAGAATTTAAACAGTTCTATAACAATTGCTTCCAGGCCAGGCAAACTGTGGTGTAAACAAGATCTATAGTCTTCTGTACATTCAAGAGTCCCAATAACTTCTGCCCAGAAAATCATAGCCTCGATAAATATGCCTGGAAACCTCCTCGAGACTGTCCTCCAGGGTGTGGATGCAAAAATGGCTATCATAATAAGTGGTCTAAAGATGATACTTGCGTCTTGGCTTGGATTATAATGATAATAATAACGCACACACTCAACATAGCCCCGCACTAGGGAAGCCCTGTGTCGCGGGTGCCCCATGGCACACATTTAGACACACACACTTAGACAACCACAATTTACACCCAAACTCACGAGAGAAATAAATGTAGGCCGTACGAATATGAACCTGAACCAGAACCTGGGACCTCTGCGTGGCAGTCCGGCATGGTAACCGTTCGGCCACGGAGGCAGTTAAAGATTGTCGTAAATGTTAGAAATCGTCCCATTTAGTAGAAGTCAGTAAGTTAGAATTTTTACTACAGAAACTGTTCACTTTGTCGATTTTCTAAATATTAAAGTCGGTTAAAAATAAATAACATGAGGCACTCTTTTAAAGCAGGCATACTTGTACTTTACTCCGTAAAATTTAGTTTGAACAAAATTAGGACGACGTAAACTTGCAGCGGCGCCTTACAAATTATATTTTTTAAAACACGACAAAACAACAAATATTTTATAATAGGTCAATAGAGACTGAAAATAAGTGTGGAGATATATTATAATGAGGGCATTAAAGTGCGTAAGTACGTGCTTAATTACCACCAGGTGCACGACTTGTTTGTTACGTCACATGATATCACAAAAAGTCCGTTCTTCTGGAAACAGTGAATTATTTTCCTTATTAGCCGCCTTCAAAAAATAGAGGAGGTTCTCAATTCGATTGTATTTTTTTCCTTGCACGTTACGCGATAAATTGGTTACCCCGGCAAATATCGGAGTCATCAAAATCATTAAAATTTTGATAATTGTTTTTTTGTTGGAAAGAGGTATTTAAATTTGAAGGAAATATTCCACCTGTAAGGGTGGCGACCTAGAGAATGAATCGCAGGGGGAATCGAAAGGGATTCCACGCACTTACCGGTAACCGATTTCAATAAAACTGGCAAATAGATGTCATTCCACGAACTATTGAGTTGTTTATAATTGAAAACCTAATTTGCTGTGTTGTACTCTCTGAGGTAAAGCGTCTAATGAGTCGTAGTATAAGCAGTCATTCAATAAATAAAACTGAATAAACTAATGATTAGTTACGTTACTCATCACTTTATTGTATTTTAGTAGTTAAAAAAAAGTTTGTACAGTTGCAAATGTATTGACGTTATAGTATGTCTATAGAGTTTTTGTTTTTCCGAAAGGCTTGTGGACGTGATAGACTTGTTTTTATTCTTCTTGTGTTTGAGTTTGCCTTACGATAAAAGAGATGGTGACGTTCGATATGTTTAGTATAGTCAAAAAGATGTGGGTGTTAGTGGCTTTAATAACTGCGGCGGGAGCTACCAGTCCGATAAGGGAAAAAAAATGTCCAGTGTATTCACGTGAGTCATTGTCGTTTCACTTCTTATATTACTTACGTTAACATTTACAAAGTCTTTACCTATGTAGGTAACATAGCGTAGCCTCAATTTATTAAGAGTCTATATAGCCTCGAATGGCTTTGATTGATTCCGCGAAACAGTGAAATTGTTGAATCAATCATTTTGGAAAAAATATTTATAGTAAAATTAAGGATATATATACACTGATTACTGTGTGGTGTGAAAACATGATTCCTAAAAATTTTTACCATAAAAAAAAATTACCTCGAAATTTTACAAGAAAACCGCTGTATTCAATAAGCACTTTACATATACCATTATTTTTTTTTATATCAACTGAACTAAACAGTACACGTATATACCTATACGATATACATTTTCCATTTCAAAGCAAAATGAACAGTATTAGTACGGGAAAAATTTGAATTCAAGCTGAAGTAGTCGCCTCCTAAGGATACAGGATACATCTGCAAAACGAGAACAAAATTAGTTACACTTATAAATAGTTTTCATTAATTATTTATATTATTCATTTATCATTAATTTTCATTTCACATAATACATAATTTGTTGCATGTAAGTAGTTCATGTTATTTTCATGACTAATAAGTGACAAAAGCTTTTTGACATATGATCATATTTGACCTTATTATACCAAGGTTTTTTTTTATAATTTCAAGCGACGGGACTAACAAGTCGTGCGCATGATGATAAGTTACACGCTTGTCCATAACAGTTGCAGTGCCACTCAGAGCTTTAAATCGCATCTCATCAGATCTGAGGGGCAATGCCACTGCGCCCGTCACCCTGAGACATATAAGTTGAAAAGTCACATGTGCCTGTTTTTTTGTTTTTCACCAACACCCTTATACCCTTCAAAACCAGAACACAGTAATGTAGATATTACTGCTTGTCGGTAGGTATAGGCAGATGGAAGTATTACCCTGAACGAACTCTTTCATAAGGAGCTCTACTGCTACTAGGTAAGGGCTAGTTCTTACCACGCAGAGCCGGTACAACAATACTTGAGTCTTAACACAAAAGATTATTTTTATAATACTATTTTTAAATACTTATTAGTGAATCAGAAACACTAAAAACTATTTTCCGTCATATCGAGTTCTTAAGTTTTTGAGATAATTACACATATTTTCTGTTATGATCGCAGCGCCATATAAAGCTGTTGATTGCGGGCCCAATGCCTACTGGGAGAGTTGTCCCCCGCAGTGTCCTCCGCATCAGAATTGCTCTCTACTTTGGTCTAAGTTTGCATGTGTTTCTGACGATGGTTACTGCTGCAAACCCGCATGTCGATGCAAAGATGGATTTTACAGAGATGAAAATTTCAAATGCGTCACTTCACAGCAATGTCGTGAGTGTTTTTTTGAACTTATTATTATACGAATAAACGGGCTGTTTAATTATCAGTGTGTTGATTGCGTACCTTCATGACGTACAATACATCAGAATAAGCTCGAAATAATATTAAGAAAAAACGAGAATAAAGATCTGGTATTACGATTTTCATGGGCGCTCACTATTTAACTGCCTTGATTTCTCTGTTATATTTTAATTTTGCTTGTCAATTTGTGTAGTGCAACAGTCAAAAGCACGTCAAGCTTGATACTTTGTACTTTGGACCGTTCTTATCGTAAGCGGCATAGAGTTGGACTTAAATCTTAAGTGTTAGACTTGACGTGCTCTTGATTCTGTAACTGCAATCGAGCCTAAGCCAGGTAAGGATGAATGTTAAGTAACAATCTGTATGTTCGTGTCTAAAATTATATATCTAAAAAAATATATATTTGAATATACTCCGTCGTTTTGTTACGCATATAAAAACGACAATATGTCGTAAATGCTGTCACGAAAGGTAGTTTTCTAGTCTTGAGATGTTTTAATCTTGTATCGTCTTAAGCACTTCAAGATATACACTTAATATTTTTTATTATTAATAGGTGGCTAATTATGGTAGGCATAAGAGCAAAGTTTGGGACGCACAGTTTCTCAATGTTAGTTACAGTCCACACTTTACTTTAGTATGTTGAGTACACTGTATTTTTAAAGTAGAATTTTATTAGTTCTTGTGCGTTGCCTCTTTCACCCGTTTACCCCTAATTTGTATATGCTATGGCTTACATAATCGAATGTCTTCTTCAATTTTGCAAAGTTCTCCTGACAACACTTTCTCTGGATTCTGAACCAATCATTATACGTACAGTTTGCTCTGTTGATAATGTCATTAGTTGCGTTTTATGAATCGAGTATTAACACTGATAATAACTTGTTTTAGAGGGACAACCCGATGAGCCAACTACTATTGCACCTTATCCAGAAGGTAAAGCGTTAAGTATTTTTCTATAATCTAAATATATAACCTATTCTTCATCTACAACTTCGATTACAGTATATTGCCGACATTCCTCTCTTCGTTTGTCTATGTGATCATTTTAATCGAATACAAAATATTCTACCACGCTGTGGTCAGTTTTATAGAATCTTTTAATTTCAGTTACACCAAAACCAATTCCCACCCCATCCAAAAAATGTAAAGGTCCTAATGAAAAATGGGTCAAGTGCAAAAGAATATGTCCACCACAGAGCTGTGATATATCTTACACTACTTACAAGTGTCCAAGCAAACAAAAATGCATAGGTGGATGTGATTGTATCAAGGATTATTTGAGGCTCAAGAATGGGACTTGTGTGAAGAATGATGACTGTCCACCTCGTTAGTATTCTCCAGACATATTTTTTGTAAAATATGCATTTTGCTGCCATGAAAACTGCGAAGATAGAGCTGAATATAAATACATCATTCTAAAAATAATTTTTGTTATCATTGGCCGATTATGAATATTAAGCAGGGCTTGGAATATCGGTATAATCAGGAACGTGTACTGTAAACACAATACTGGTACTTGAGATACTACTGCATAAATTATATTCTACATTTTCAAGGACACATACCTCTTACCTTGCTACAGTTCCGGTACAGTAATTATACCTGTATTTTCAGAAATCGGTACCATTAGCCTTTATCATATCATTATCATTTCACATAAAATTTGTTTTAACGCTAAGCAGCTAGGGATTGCGTTGCATTCTATAAAGCCAATTTCAGTTTTTATTTTTTTATTACCTTTAAGTTTGGAGTTACTCATCTTGTCAACCTGTGCAGTGAGTTATTTTGAAAATAGCAAAGTAAATTTTTACTTTACTTAGTCCATTCAATACATATATGTATATATATATATATATATGTTATATTACATATTTATTTAAGTTTGTGAAAATATTAATTTTTTCATGTTTGTACAAGATGATTACTTTTCTTGCTCTTCAGATGATTACGATAGCGCCCAAAGTCATAATACTTCATATCAGACTCTGAACCTTTGGAAGATAAACTTCACAATGTATTTGATAATTACACTAAATTTCTTTCCTTAGTTCATATCAATGCGCAGAGCATCCCGGCTCACTACAACGATTTTTTCACGTTTTTAGCGCTGGCATAATCGATTGTATTCTCGTGTCGGAAACCTGGCTGAAGCCTTCTGTACCTTCTACTAGCTATTCCATTCCGGGATAACTCTTTCGTAACGACCGAATTGGTTGTGGGGGAGATCGTGTTGTCATCTACCTTCGTAGCTACATCACAGCTGACGTTGTTTGCTGCTCTCAGTCACAGTACACTGGATTTTTGGAACATTTATTTCTTTCAGTTGTAGTTTACCACAAAAAAATCCTGCTTGGTGTTTTCTATAGCCCTAATGACAAAATAGATTACTTTAATATCTTGGAAAGCTCTCTTGAAAACTTAGTTCTCCTTTCTGATCATGTCATTCTTATGGACGACTTAAACACGTGTCGCCTCAAAAATGACAGTCGATTCGTTAGATTGTCAGCTTTGACGTCTGCGCTTGATCTCCACGTGCTTAATACAAAAAAACCGATCCATTACTTCCCTAACAGTAGACCTTCCTTGATAGATTTAATTATTGTTTCACACCCCGATCTGGCCATTTCGCATGGGCAGATGATTGCTCCCTTTTCACATCACGACTTAATTTATGTCTCTTACAGAGTGCGTCCATCTAAAATTAAAGGAAAGGTCCTTCTCTTGCGCAATTTTAAGCATATGGATCATCGTTTGAGAGAAGATATACGCTGTATTGACTGGTCTGTGTTATTTGCGTCTGACAGTATTGACGAAAAGGTCGATAGGATAATACTCAGTTGGTGAAGATTTATGATTCTCATGCTCCGGTACGGCCGGTGCGTGTCAAACGCGCGCCGGCTCCTTGGCTTTCGCCTGAGATTAGAAGAGTTATGGCAAAGCGTGACAAAGCCAAATGCCGTCTAAAACGCGAACCTTGTTCAGCAAACCTTGATGCTTATAAGAAGTTACGCTATCTCAGCAACAGAATGTGTAGGGATGCTAAACGTCGCTACTTTCACTCTACCATTCAGAATCTTTCCCAAGCTCAGGTCTCGAAATTTCTGCATTCCATAGGTGTGGGCAAATCTTCCTTGAATCAACCGTGACCATGGGACCTGTAAAGGGCCCGAAACGTCGGTTTGTTTGAAAAAACAAATATACGCGATTTAAATCCGGAAAAATAGTTTCATTCTTCCTTGAATGTTTGCCAAAACAACATAGATCTCAATGCCCTGAATTCCCTAGAACTAGAAAAGTTTCTAGTCCGCCCGTCATTCTTAACCTTATCACGAAATCTAATGCTCTTACCTCTCTTTTTTGTCTTGCTTTACCCGATTGTCCCCCTTTCACTTTTAGTGCAGTCACAGAGGATCTTGTAAAGAAGAGCGTCCGCTCGATCTCCACTAAGGCCATCGGCAGTGACAAATTAAGCCTCAACATGATTCTTCCAGTGCTGGAGGACATTGCGCCAGTTATCACTCATATTATAAATTTTCTCTCTCGCGCAATGTCTTTCCAACACAATGGAAAAAATCTTTAGTCATACCTCTCCCTAAAATTCCGAATTCTACTTCTTTCACATAATACCGTCCTATTTCCATTCTCCCTATTCTTTCCAAAGCCCTAGAATCCATCGTCCATGAACAACTTTTTTCTTACCTCCTCCCATAACCTTTTATGTCCGTTTCCGTCTGGCTTTCGTCCATCTCATAGCACTGTTGGAGCATTACTGAACATTACGGAAGACATACGTCGTGGATGATACGAGGCTCACTGTCATTGTCCTCGTGGATTTCAGCAACGCATTTAACTCTGTTGACTTTGACATTCTTCTTGGTGCCCTTCAGGCGGTTAATATGGCCTCTTCTGTTTTACGTTGGTTCTCTTCTTATCGTTTTGGTCGCCAGCAGTGCGTGAAAATCAATGATGGCTCGTCATCGTGGTCTAGCTTAACTGCTGGTGTGCCCCAAGGCGGCGTACTCTCTCCCTTACTATTTTCCATTTTCATTAATAACATTTCCAGTGTCATTTCTTCTCTATTCCATGTATATGCTGACGATCTCCAACTCTATCGTAACTTTGAGGTGGGCGAGGTATCTGAAGCAATTGCGGCCATCAATTTTGATTTGTCTGCCATACAGTTATGGGCTGTATCATTTGGACTTTTAGTTAATCCCGCTAAGTCTCAAGCCATGATTGTAGGCAGTAGCAGATTAATGCAAGTTGGATTGGTTACCGGTACCTGCGTTGGTTTATGACGGAACTCCCATTGCATATACTGACAAAGCAAAAAATCTAGGTCTAGTAATGGACTGCACATTGTCTTGGACTTCTCATGTCAATGAGGTTAGCAGACAAATGCACTTCTCATTTCACTCTCTCAAACGACTCCAATACTTTCTCCCTTTTCATACCAAAATTATGCTTGCGCAAACTCTTCTGCTCCCCTTACTCGACTATGCCGACATTTGTTTTTTAGATGTGACCGAAGAGCTTATGAATAAACTAGAGCACCTACAAAACTTGGCTATCCGATTTATTTTCGGTCTCCGTAAGTTTGCCCGAGTTTCCGAATTTCGCGCTCGGTTAAAATTGCTTCGAATTCGCCTTCGTCGTGATGTGCATATCCTGTCCGCCCTTTTTAATATACTTCATGACGCCAACTGACGTTCCTACCTTCGTTCCCGGTTCCATTTGCTGCCCCTTCCCACCCGTTCAAGGCGCCCGTGCATAACTAAGATGCTCGTTCGTCCTAACTGTAATATAAATTTCTTTTTTAAAATTTAAATTTCGTTTTCATCTCGTGCAACGCAGTTGTGGAACCGACTTCCTTCCCATATCCAGTCTAGCCCGTCTATCGCTTCTTTCAAGAAAAGGTTGAAAGCGCACTTTCTTGCTGAACTATCTTAGTATTCATCTTATTGTATTTTTTGTATATATTTATTTATGTATATATGTACCTATATGTATATATTACACTATTTACATATTGATGCTATTTATTATTATTCATTATAATGCTTATGCAAGTAACTGTATTTCTTTTATTTATTTATTTTTATTTACGTACTTTATTTACATTTATTATATTTTTTCCGCACTCTCTCTTGCACGCTATTGCCCGCTTATAACCTTAGCTCTCACTTGTCTGGGTTGGCTAAAAGAGATCTCTTTTAGAGATAAGTCCACCTTTGCTCACTTTCTGTTATTTTAATATTTCTGATGTATTTTACTTGGTGGAATAAAGAATATACATATATATATTAAATTCACAAAAAACGAAAATTCCTAATATCATACGGATAAACTACGAACAAATCGTGGACATAGTAAATAATCTTTTGCGTCCGTTGGTTCTTATTGCAGCAACGCCGAAAAATGTTTGTAGAACCAATGAAACCTATGTAGAATGTGCTGCGCGTTGTGGACCGTATGATACCTGTCCAGTAGATGACAGTCGCGCTATTGTACAGTGCTCTCAACCTTATCCATGCCCTCCTGGATGTATCTGTCAACAAGGGTACAAGAAGAGGAGTGCAGATGACGACACTTGCATTTTGGCCGAAGAATGTCGTAAGTTTCTGTTATAAAGAGTATTGAAATATTCGTAGTAATTTTAACTAAAGCCATGGTAGCCTGATGATTTGACCTATTGCCGCTCAAACAGAGGCCGTTCGAATTCGGGCTCGCGCCTCTGAGTTTCTTGGAATTTATTTGCGAAATTTAATTTGAAATTTATCGTGAGACTTTCGGTGAAGGAGAACGTCGTGATGAAACCTGCACGTCGAAGAAGGTTCATAAACCTAGGAAGACGTGTCTATAAAACGACAAAGTCTACAAAATTCTTACCATTCTCACACATTTGTGTGACAATGAAGATGATGGTCGTGATGTTATTTAAATATTTTTCAGCTCCGGTAAACTGCACAAGACCCAATGAAGTCTGGAATTCCTGCCCTTCGGGTTGTCGCGCCGAGTATTGCACAGATATTAGTCAGCAGTCTGCCTGCAACGAGCTTCTGAAAAACTGCCAACCAAAATGTGTATGCGCCGAACGTTACTACAGAAATGAAAATGATATCTGTGTCCCACCTACTGATTGTGGTAAGAACTTCTTATTGAACGCTCATAGATCAATTTATATGGATATTATTTATACTTATCTAGTTTCAAAGTAACAAAAATTCATAAGCCTCGTCGACACATCAAAAAATGGAAAACAAAGATGGCGAGATCTTCCACAGACTCCCAGTATATTTCCACTAATACACATTTTTTTCTAATACCAAGTGACGTCATCAACAAGTTATGTGCTTCGTGTTAAGTGACACGCCTGTCCTTAGCAGTTGCAGTACCAGTCAGAACTTTAAATTGCAAAGATCTGAGGAACACTGCCGCTGCACCTGTCACCCTGAGACATTAGTTGACAAGCCCCGTGTGCCTGTAATTGCACCAGCACACTTCAAAACCGTAACGCAGTACTGTTTATCTCGATCATCTCAATGCTTGACTGTCTTTCTGTTTCAAAATTGCATGAAGATAATCACAATGATCACCGCCTGTTTATCACTTTTGTACCAGTGCTTCTATTTTAATTTATTAATAATAATATGCATTACAAGTGTGCTTTAACATCATTTCATATATTCTCTTTTGTAGGAATATTTACTTAGGTATACAAAAAAACCTTTCACGTACACGCATCATTTACACAGGTATATTTATTTTAAGACAATGTAATTTGATGCATCATAGTAAACTATTTCCTACAGATACATAGAAAATAATAATAAACAGTTCTATAACAATTGCTTTCAGGTCAGGCAAACTGTGGAGAGAACAAGACCATAGTTTTCTGTACATTTAAGTGTCCTAATAAATTCTGCCCAGAAAACGATGACCTCGTCAAATATGCCTGTAAACCTCCTCGCGACTGTCCCCCAGGATGTGGATGCAAAGATGGTTATCGTTTTAAGAGCTCTCAAGATAATAGTTGTGTCTTGACTCAGGATTGTCGTAAGTATTAGAAATCGTCGCCTGTAGTTTGAGTTCGTAATTTGAAATTTTGACGAAGAACCAACGTTTACTTAGTTTCATCGTTTTATCGTGATAGTTTTATCGAGTTCTTAAGGATTAATGACTTGCATAAAGCGTGGGAGAAGGGAATAGTCAACAGTAGATTTGATGTGCTTTCAGTTTTTACGTCCGGAAGTGCATATGAATTTAATGACAATGAAGATATTTTTGATTATCAAGAAAGATTAAATACAAGCACGAGCTGTAAAATTGCGACTATAATAATGCTATTTGCCATATTTAGTGAGAAGTGAAACTAAGTTTGTGTTGGATATGAAGCATGAAGTTTTTCTTTGTAATACCAGGTGACGGGACGAACAAGTCGTGCGCCTGATCGTAAGCGACACGCCTATCCATGACAGTTGCAGTGCCGCTCAGAGCTTTAAATCGCAAAGATCTAAGGGGCATTGCGACGGCCCGTCGGTCAGTTGACAAGTCCCATGTGCCTGTAATTTCACCAGCACCCTAACCCTTCAAAACCGGAACACAGTAATGCTCACATTACTGGTTGGCGGTAGAAATAGGAAAGGTGGCAGTATTTACCTGGACAAACTCTTTCACAAGGAGCTCTACTGCTACTAAATGCCGAATGCTAATGCTAAAGGAGGAGGAAGAGGAGAGGAGAAGAATGATTAGGTTTTAGCGATTTTTATGCATAGGAAATGAAACTATTATTTCGGGTCTTAATTTTGTATATTTGTTTTGTCATCAACATTATACATAAATGGTTGATGACTTTACCATCTCAGGTAGCCGTGACCATGGGCCGTTTATTTTTTATTGGTTTGTTTGAAAGAACAAATATGCGCGATTTATAGTTTATTTCTTCATTCATTCCTGGAAAACGAACAGCTTGAAACTCTTTTTAAAACAGGAAGCACTTACATTAAGATAACCCACGTGAACAGTCACGAATTACACAATGAAATTAAGTGAAATATCTATGAGTTTACGCTTTTTTTCTTTCCCCAAGAAACATAAATTTATTGCAGAAAAACAATACAAACACATTACAGCTCTTTATTTACAACAAATTAGAGCATAATTTTAATACATATCTTAATACTTAAACGTCACAATTAAATTACCTATGTACGTAGAACACAACTTTAAAGGATACTGACTAATTAACACATGATTACACTTATAAAATTGGCTGTTTTAATGTACCTGTTTTAGCTCCAGTAACCTGCACTAGACCAAACGAAGAATGGAACTCCTGTCCACCTCCTTGTTACTCAGATGCTTGCGCAGATCGCAACAAAACACAATCTGAATGTTACGAACCTAAAGGATGTAGCGATCCAAGATGCGTTTGCAAACAGGGTTACTACAGAAATGCGAATCAGGTTTGCGTACCTGCTTGTGACTGTGGCTAGGACATTTGTTCTTGTGACCGTTGTTCGTACTAACATTATTTGTTAAGCCATGGTTGTAACTAACCACTATGATAAATAAATAAATGTTCGGACTCATTTTTGGTCGTTCTTTAATTTAGGGGTTACACGTGTATAAATAAGAAAGAGAATACATTTATTTGACTACCACAAACGAAACCACATAAGAAAAACATTAAACAAAAAGGAAACCAAAAACATAATTAATCACATAATTCACAAGTGACACAAAAATAAATAATTGCAAAACCAAACAAAAAATATTAAATTAAATTTAATTATTTGTCTTGAGGGAACGAAGAACAATTTCTTGTTCGTAAAACTACTACAGGGAACTATTATTGAAATAAATATTCCACATTTAGACTGTTTATAGATATAATAATTTTAAGGCTTCCTAAATGTGATCCTTGTCGAAAAAGAAAAAATATAACAACATTGGATCAAGCGCATTTTCTAGTTCCATAAAATTCCACTAGATGGCATTAACCCATTTTATGCAAATACTGGATCGCGGTGTTTAGATTTTTCCCTTGAATAGTGACTACTTTGGCTGAATTTTGTAATCTACTATCGTCATGTATGGACTTACCAGAAGGCAAGTCCTTGTGGGAACAGCTATCAGGGCTTATCTGATAGATGATTTAATACTGGTTTTACCTTCACTGAAAATGGTGTTGATTATAGGCAATTATTATGGAACATGGGCTTGACAATAACAACTTGGTAAAGGGACCTTAAAATACCCGTTGATACGGATACTTAAAGCAAAGCATCCTATTTTATTGTACATTCTGGCCATTTGGACCAAAAGATTACTTAAAATAAATTATAAGAAAAACTACATATAAAACAAAACATTTATATATCAGACCAAACCAACACTTGACAATGAAACTTTATGAAACTTTATAATTTAAAAATGACTTGAAACACGACATGCTTAAAAACAATTTTAATAAAGTATGAAATAAATCAAGTATTTATTGTTAAAAAAAAATTAAGTTACGTAAGTTAGCATTTAGTAAACATTTCGAAGAAACTCTGTTTAACTTCATAAAATAAACAAAGTAGCAAATTGTTATTTATTTGTAAGTCCATCGTTAGCGTACTTATTTCTGAAACAACATTAATATTAATTACTAAATGCTTTCGATAATTGAGCAATGTTGCATGATCATGGCATTGTATATTGTACATATAATTTGTTATACCTTTTCACAATGAATTCAAATACTATAGTTAAAATTGTTATTGTTGAGATTTTTTTTTATTAAGTAGAGTTTTAACGGCTTTGGCGTAATGCCATACAGCCTATTCTTCATTTTTTTTTCGTTTTGGATTCACTTTGTAAATAGTTTCAATCTTCATATGACATCAAAAGTGGAAGTGATGTAACCATTGACTTACAATTATATGGACGTCGGGTCCGCGCTAAAAAGTGTCCGAACTTATAGGGCGTTAAAATCGTATACAGAGCGTCATTCACGCGTTAGTCTTCGTTTGTTCGACTGAAAGCGAAGCAAGCAAAATTAGACAGTACTGCGATGACATTACAATTTAAATTCAATGTTTTAGCTTTTTCATATTCCTTTACATGTCACTACGTTTAAATAGGTTGACTTGGATATTTTTTTCGTGGTTTTTGTATTAGACCCGTCGTCCATTTATTTGTAAGTCAATGGATGTAACTGTAAATAACTATTACAGATGACATTTCACTTTTATATCGGCGTAGTCAATTAATATTTCGTAATACCATAGACTGTGTCGTAATTATAAGCTTTGCTTGTAATCTGCCATCTGTTGTTATCTTTTGGTA
>NW_020653780.1:2092182-2111057 GCF_003589595.1 Hyposmocoma kahamanoa
ATTCTCTCATCTAGTACAGTGGTTGGCGAGTAGGCGGTCGGCGCGGATTATGTAGCTCGGTGTCCGCAACACATTTGGTGAAGGAAGAACTGTTTAAAAATAATATAAATTAAATAATCTTTGAATATTGATTGTGTTTCATTATTATAATTTACTTGTAGAAAACAGTATTTTATGCAATCGTTATATAATGAGGGTTCTTAAAGTCGAGCACCGTGTTTAGGCCATAAGTCTTTGCCTCGTGGTCTAAGCAATAGGTACGAGATTTTAAGGCCTAATTATCATGATTGCATACAACACTTTATCTGCGAATAAATAAAATATTGAAATATACATATTTAATGTATATTTTGTTATCGATCCACGACAACAAACGCATTTCTTAAAATAAATTTTGACCCATTTATTAGGGTAGGCAAATGTTCCACCATACAACTTCTTTGTACATTAAGACGAAAGCCAACAAACGCTACAAAACAAAAAACCAAAAAGTTAGAACAGAATTGGTCAAGTACCGCATGGTTTTTAACCAATATTTTTTTTATAAAGATTTATGGCCCGGTTGCAAGACTTTTAGGCCAATTTAACCAATCAGAAGGCATCCTAATAGGTATTTTAATTATCAATAATACGTTCTTTTTTTGAAACTCATTACAGTTTTGCGTACAGTACTTTAATACTCATTATAGTTACATTAGTATAATACTCAGTTAGTTACTATGTACAGAATTATAATGAAATTTTTCAGGTTAGTGGCGAGTAGGTACCATAGACAATAGAATTTTGATTCAGAACTAAAAAGAGCGCCTTTATGATATGGTTTATGAAATTATAATTCACGGATTAAAGTGCAGGAGTAGAAAAAGTATTGTATGCAATCATTACTTAATTAGGTTTTAAAATTTAGTACGTATTACTTAGGCCATTAGGCAAAACCTCGTGGCAAAACACGGTACTCGACTTTAAGAACTCTCATTATGCAACGATTGCATAAAATAAATATTTTCAGATCTATTTGTACCAATTGTACCCAATTGTAGTTTTAACGGTTTCAACATGATATAACTCACTTCGTTTCTCAGTTGGTTCTGGTAACTTTTTGGCTGTACTAAAAATTACCAAACGTTTACCACGTTTTTGTCAGTTACATACACAAGCACAAGTGCCATAAAAACAAGTTGTTATCACTTTTTGTAATACAGGAAATTTTACAGATATAATAACGTCAATACGTTGGCAACTGCACAAACTATATTAGTTATTAAACAACTCATGACATACAGCAATCTAATAAATAGGTAAGTAAATTAGTTTGTACAGTTGTGTATTACTTCTAATTATACGGCTCATTACACGGAAAGATAATATAGGGCTATTCAATTTCTTAATAAAGACAAATTTCTATACATTCAATTGGTTAAGAATGGACTTTTATTAAACGCGCAAAAAGCTCTCTAAATTGTGACATATGTATGGATTTCAAATTATCTGCGAGTCACTGGAGGCGAAGCGGAACAAACTGTTTTGCTAGATCACACAGTTTAGGTATTTACAGTTAAAAAACGGTCTTACAAAAAATATACTATACACCTAAAGACGTTATCTAAAGAATGCACTTATTTGTTATAATTATTAATACAAAGATCGAATACTCAGAAAAAAATCCTTCGAGCCGGCCGGATTCGAACCGACGTCTTCTAGCATACCGTGCCAGACGCTATGCCAACTAACTCACGGAATGAACCAGCAAACCTCACGAATTTTTCTATGTGCTTCCGTCTTATCTTTGTACTTGGTTTTTCAACGACTTTTTAGCCGTAGCGCCATCTATGAGAAATCTATGATATTTCGTCACCCAGTTAGATACCTATACAGCTACCAGCCCCGGATAGAGACGTAGCTATCATTGTAATTAAATTTTTGTAAAGCTGTATAGGTATTAAATTCCCATTTATTCCAAATTTTCAAATTGTCCAGCGGCTTAACGAAACGCCGCGCTGCCTGCTGCCCCGTCAGTCGTCATCGGGCGCTTGTCGACGTCGGAACTGTGTCAAAATTTCTCCGCCTGTTCTTATTTTGATCTAGTGTTGAAATTAGATTCTGTCGAAGTATGGTTATAAGGTAAAGTTTGACGGATTGACCGATTTATACCTATACCTTATTCACAGAAGATAAGTAATTTTATTTCCTTGAATGATTGACAGAACCTATTTCACCTACCAAGAACAGAAAAACCAGATTGTTGTACAGTCAGCAGCATATTAAGATATACACTTTTGTTCTAATCTCGCCTAATGAATAACGGAACAAGATCCGTCAATGTGTAGATGTTATGCTGCCATGCGTACTTAATATTTTTTTATAACATCAAGTGACAGAACGCACAAGTCGTGCGCCTGACCATAACAGTGGCAGTGCCACTCAGAGCTTTAAATCGCAAATATTTGAAGGGCACTGCCGCTGCGTCAGTCGCCCTGAGACGTAAGTTGACAAGTCTCATGTGCCTGTAATTTCACCAGCAACCTTACCGTTCAAAACCGGAACACAGTAATGCTGAAATTACTGCTTGATGGCAGTACTTCCCTGGACTAACTCTTTCACAAGGAGCTCTTCTGTTACTAAATTTAATTTAAGTAACCAGTATACCTTGTAATAATTATTTAAATACATATTAATTTATTAAAACATTGATTTTATGTAATAATCCAGGCAATGATCATAATTTTAACAGCTAGTAGAGTTATTGTTTTTATTCAAAATGATACTAATCTAACGTCGTGTCGCGGCCGGAATATTTTCATATTGATATTACTTCATTCAAAATACACGCAAAATAGGCGCCTCGACGTCGAGTTGCGGAAACTAGCCCGTTGCACCAATACCAATACCAATACTTCATTCTACTAATAAATAGCTATAACATTTAATAGTTTATTATTATCATTACTTTATTATGACATTGTATAAATTCTGTACTTGTAAGTTGCAATTAGAAGCTAGTGAAGATAGCCGGGGTTACTGTTGAATTACGACGTGGAATGTGAACGTGAGCCCTGTGCCGCTGTGTTGTAGACTGAAAAACCTGATTCGGGATACAATTGCGTGTGTTTTTCTGCGGTCTGGACCTCGGAGGCCTTTCCCTTTGATTCGTTAAACAACGAATGCTGTCAATTTAGTGGTCATTTCTTAAAATTAAGATTGAAGGTGTATGATGTTACTTGTTATAATTGGCGGTGGAGGATCGTTCTCATACGTTGCAAAACAAAACGATGCCTTACTTTTTCACGCTCGTATCTTATGAAGAGTATAAGAGATTGAGGAGATGGCAAAACTTTCTATTTATTTTAAATTAGTTATCAAGAGGGTTAATTTTGATGCATTCCTTTAAAAATAGGTAAAAACCAGTGTGTGTATATGAAGGAAATGTTATGTGAAATCAGTCTGCAAAATTTGTAATACAATATGAATACAATCCACTTTTTGCATTCCAGTAACTCGTCAAATCAAAAAATCGGTTTATTTATCAAATATGTAAAGCACCGTCGAAATATAGTTGTAACTCTATTTATTTAAGTATCATATTTGAGTTACAACTCAAACAATAAAATCAATATACAGTCAATACAACTTCAAGCACTTCAAGTTATACACTTTTGTTTGAATATCGCCAACAGTGCAACGGAATAACATAAGTCAATGTGTAGCTCGATGTGCTGCCGTCTGTACCAAGCTTTGACCTTCGCCTATTCACCACATTCAAACATAAATATGTACATAATATGCGGCCTCGGTGATTCAGTATAGCAATATTTAACGTAAGAGTTGAATTATTTGGAATTCTCAATAGACTATTTGCTTAGACAGAATCAATGATAATTTGAAATTCAAAAGCCTTTTGCTCTTTTCATAAAAGTCCGCTTTTTATTAACCGACTTAAAAAAGTTTAAGTTCTCAATTCGAAAATTTTTTTTACATTACGTCACCTGTAAACCGATTTCGGTGATTCTTTTTTTGTTGGAAAGAGGGTATTAGTCATATTTAAATTGAAGAAAATATTCCATCTCTAAGGGTGGCAAACTAGGGGTCGAATCCGGTTTCGCTCACTTTCCGGTAACCGATTTCAATAAAACTTGGCAATCAGATATAATTCCACGAACTTTTCAGGTCTTTTTTTTTTTATTTAAAAGTTACAATTATTAAACAATTACTCGTAAGAATTTAAAAACTTATCTTTATATTTTATATTTAAGAATTTTAATACCTATATTTTACCTTTCCGTGTAATTAGAAGTCATACACAACCGTACAAACTAATTTACTTTCTTATTTATTAGATTGCTGTACGTCGTGAGTTGTTTAAGACATAATATACTTTGAACAGTTGCAAACGTATTGACGTCTTTACGTAAAATTCCTTTATTACAAAAGGCTTCTGAATATGATAAACAGTTTTTATGGTAATTTTGCTTGTGTGTGTAACTGATAAAAACGTGGTTAAGGTTCGGTAATTTTTAGTACAGCCAAAAAGATGTGGGTGCTATTAGCTCTAATAGCTGTGGCGGGAGCTACGAGTCTACCAGAACCAATTAAAAAACCAAGTGAGCATTAATTTATTTCTTGTAGAACATTGTTGTAGAAACTCTTAAAGATAAATTTCGATATAATATTGTTTAGTAAAATATAGTGTTGACCTTTGAAAATTGAAATGTGTCTCTCATATTTTTTCTCAATGTACGTTGTGAATCAAAACGAAATAGTGTAACGCAATTGTTTGAAGACTTTGGTGATCCAACGGCTTGCACTGTGGTTGCTGGATGCGGAGGTCCCGGATTCGATTCCCAGTAGGACCAATTTCGGAAATGAACTTAATTTTTTGTTGGGTTTTGGTCGGGTGTTCTGGATAGTACCTCGGAGTGAATTCTCTGGCACTCTAGTACAGGGAATTCTCTAGTTTGAGACCAGGTATTTAATAACACACATTCATAGCCACGCATTAGGGAAACTCTGTATTGTGGGTGTAAACTTTTTACACAAACACAAATTTTACTTTAAACACAAATTACACCTAAATTCACGAGGGATACTAATTTAGGCCATACAAATATTTCTCCCGGCCAGGGAATCGAATCGGGGATCTCTGCGTGGCAGACCAACATGGTAGCCGTTTAGTTTGTGTAGTTTAATTTTAAATTGGTGTGCAGAGAATGGCAGGCTCGTTGATTATCACTTAGGCGCACGACTTGTTAGTTCCATTCATTAGATGATATCATAAAAATAAATACATAATTATAATGTAACTATGTAATAAATAAGTTCTGAAAAGGGCCCAAGTCGCTGGTTTATTTGAAAAAACAAATATACGCGATTTAGATCCGTAAAATAGTTTCATTTTCTAAATAAATAACAAATATACATACTGTGTTAAAATTATTTTTTCAGACATTTTTTACTCAAGATGGATTATAGGGCTACTAATAGAATAGGAAATAAATATCTGATAATAATAATATATAATTATTTATATTATTTATTATAATTATATTTATATAATTATATAATTATTATATAATATATATATATATATATATTATATAATAATTATATTATATTTATATAATTATAATAAATAATATAATTGTTAATTAGACGTTTAAGAATTTAAGTGTTTATTAAATATGTTCATTTTCAGTTCCACCAAAACCATTAAAAAAATGTAGAGGACCCAATGAAAAGTGGGTAAAATGCAGAACATTATGTCCGCCCCAGAGCTGTGATATATCTTACACTACCTACCTCTGCCCTGAAAAACAAAAATGTGAAAGTGGCTGTGATTGCATTAAGGATCATTTGAGGCTTAAGAATGGGACTTGTGTGAAGAACGACGACTGTCCTCCTCGTAGGTTTTTCCATTTTGTACTTTTATTTACTTTTTATAAGTTCATTGCGTGTTATGCACATAAAAACTGCGTGGAGATGGTTCCCTAAGTTCGCACCACAATATAAATTTACTTATATCATTAAGTGACTAATTTGTCGGTAGGTACTTGGTGGAAACATCCGAGGTGGAATGCGTATATCTTAATCGTATTAATAAGAACTCAATTCGGATGATAGGTTACAATAAATAAACATCTACAGTAATATTATAAACGCGAAAGTAACTCTGTTAAGGTGTGTACAAATCAGGCGTAAGTGCCTCCAATGCGCTGCATGTGCGCTGCACGCACGCTGCGCGCGTGCAATTAAGTGAGCCTCTGGAATAATATCTCATAATGCGCGCGAGCGGCGTTCGCACTATATAATGCACATGAGCAGCTCGTGAGCCTTACCGAAACAGGCACATTTGCCTGATTTGTACAGTCAAGACCACGTCAAGCTTGACACTTTAACTTAATTGCCTCTGTGGCCTCACGGCAACCATGCCAGACTGCCACGCAGAGGCCCCAGGTTCGATTTCCGGGCCGGGAGAAATATTTTTATGGCCTACATTTATTTCTCTCGTGAGTTTGGGTGTAATTTATCGTGGTCTATGTTTGTGTCCATGGCACCCGCGACACAGGGTTTCCATAGTTCAGGGCTATGTTGAGTGTGTGCGTTATTATTATTATTATTTTGTACTTTGGTTCTTATCATAAGCGGCATAGAGTTGGATTTAAATCTTAAGTGTCAAGCACGAACCCTTACGTTTTCACGTCTAAACTGCGAAACCACCATTCATGAATTTTGGTATAGAAATAGATGGGACCTTACAGAAGGACGCGTGCTATTTTTGTCATAAAAATAAATTTTAAAGGTGGTGAAAGTTTATATAGAGAACCAATGAAACTATGGAAATTAGTATAGTGCAGTAGGCTTCTCGAAGTTAGTAATTAGTAAATAAAAATGACAATCTAAAATATCTAAACAAAGTAGTAAGTACGTACTAAATATACATAATTATGTTTCAGCCACTCCTGAACCAGGTGAGTGTTAATTTATTTTTGAAAGAAACTGCTTAATTTCATTATACTACTGATGCATTTTTTAAAAGTGGATACTACTATTCCCGTACTAATTAATACGTTTTATGTTACTTGGGTCGACCGACAGGGACACTGGCTTTATTTCAGAATTTATTGTTTTACAAACGAAATTAAAACCATTTGAAAAATGTATATCGTATAGTATACGTGTTCTACTTAGTTCAGTTGATATAAAAATAAGCATTGGTATATATAAAATGCCTCTTGTTTAATAATACAACGTGTTTCTTGTAAAATTTCGAGGTACGTTGGGTATTTTTTATTGTGAAAATTTTAGGAATCGTGTTTTCACACCGTATAGTATATACTCAATTTTACTATATTTTTTTTCTAAGGTGATTGATTCTACACTTTCACTGTTATGCCGAATCAACCAAAGCCATTTGAGGTTGTATAGACTCTTAAATACAGAAACAAGGAGATAAGTTTTTAAAATGGAACATGTTCATAATGTGTTAACGTAATCATTGTTTTTGTGTATAACTTTTTTGTTTTGCAGTATGTGGCTATAACGAAGTATCTGTCCCGTGTCCACAAACATGTCCGCCGCAAGATTGCGAAGCCCTATATTTGAACTACTTATGCGCTCAGAAAGACGATAGTGTGCCTTGTGAGCCTGGATGCAACTGTAAAGAAAACCATCTAAGAAACGCTAGCAAAATCTGCGTACCTGTTGCAGAGTGTCCTCCAGGTGTGTAATTTTCAAAGATCTCATGTTATTTATTTTACTATATCGCTTTTGTACGTAACAAAGTTAATGTTATAATTATTAATACAAAGATCGAACACTTAGAAAAAATTCCTTCAATCCGGCAGGATTTGAACCGACGTCTTCTAGCAAACCGTGCCAGACGCTATGCCAACTAAGCCACGGAACGAACCAGTGGACCTCATGAATTTTTCTATGTGCTTGTTGTCGGATCTTTATATTTGGTTTTCAACGACTTTTTTGCCGTAGCCCCATCTATGAGAAATCTATGAAAGTATTTTGTCACGCAGTCACCTTTACAGCTACCAGCCCCGGATAGAGACGTAGCTATCATTGTAATTAAATTTTTACTGAATTGATATTCAATTTTTTTTTGTGAAATTACTCCACTAGTTTGTTGTAATTATTAATACAATATTATTAATTATAATGAATAGCGACATCTCTAGCCGGAGCTGGTAGCTGTAAAGGTATCTAACTAGGTGACGAAATATTTTCATAGATTTCTTATAGATGGCGTTACGGCTAAAAATTCTTCGAAGGTTTTTTTTCTAAGTTTTTGTATTAATAATTATAACAAACTGGTGGAGAAATTTAACAAAAAAATAATTGAATATCAATTCAATAACAATTTAAAGTTAATATTTTTTTTGCAGCGCCTTGGTTAGGTCGTATAAAGCCTCAAGATCCAACAAACCCGGTAAGCATTATGGTGTAAAAGGGTTTATATAATAAAAGTTCAAAGCTTTTGAATGTAATACGTAATAATAGTTTAATTATTACGTGCATCTTGTAATTAATAATATTAATGTTGTTACAGGTCAAAGGTATGCCGACGACGACGGTCTAACAAACGTGTAATGATGATTGTAAATAATGATTTGTTACTTAAATTTATTTTATGAAATCAAGTAGCGTTTCTTCGAAATGTTAGCAACTTGATCTCAATTTAACATTGCGTTGACCTTTTTAAAACGACTATAAAAGTAAATTCTTTTTTTGATATTTTATTAAATTATTTCTAAGAACTTTGAAATCACTGTCGTTCTTTGTTACGATGTTAAATGCATTTTATTTTCAGGTTCTGCCTCGTATTATCAAGAAATATTTTATGTATTATATGAAGGTTTTCTTATTAATATACTTTACGTAATCTTTTGGAGTATAAGGCCAAAATATACAGTCAATAGCACGCTTTGCATTAAGATTTAAATTGGACTCCACGCCATTTACTTAAATCATAACTTAATTCCAAAATACATTAACAAAATACAACAAAAGTCCACACTCACAAATTAAATTTTGAGAGAAGTAGATTCGCCAAGTAAGTATGTTGCAATTGTCAAGTCTACGTTAGTCATTGCAATAACACTTCCTTCACTCATCACCATTGTTTATGTGAAAGTAAGAAAAAATGCAATAAGTATTAAACCTGTTGTGCCTTTATTTAATTTCTTTATTTTGTATTTTTTTTATATATACAATTAATTTTTTGATATTTTTTTTTATATTTGTAAAATTGGCACACTACGTCTCTCGCTCCGATTAGCTTTCCACTAACTCAAAGGT
Source organism: Hyposmocoma kahamanoa (assembly GCF_003589595.1). Lineage (NCBI taxonomy): Eukaryota > Metazoa > Arthropoda > Insecta > Lepidoptera > Cosmopterigidae > Hyposmocoma > Hyposmocoma kahamanoa. The sequence goes on from NW_020653780.1 coordinate 2,101,483, forward strand.
TGTCAGGAAGAGATCGCTCTTAACGATAAGACCGCCTTTGCCCACATTAGTTTTAAGTTGTTTATGTACTATTCTTGTTCTTGTGTGTGAGCAATAAAGTGTTTATCTATTTATCTATCTATCTGTTGTCAGATAGGTACTGGCAACCTTTCCCACAAAGGCTTACAAACAAACAAACAACACACACACTTATAGATCCGCACTAAGAAAACTTTGTATCGTGGGTTCTATAGACACACACATGGGTAGACAATCACAATTTACACTCAAACCCACGAGAGAAATAAATGTACACCATACAAATATTTCTCCCCGCCCGGAAATCGAACCCCGCACCACGGCATGGCAGTTCAGCATGGTAACCGTTCGACCATGGAGGCAGTTAGACCGTGCTTTGTTTTATATAATCAACATTCGGCCCACGTAGTTACTATTCGAGGAAAAAATCTAAACACCGCGATTCAGTATTTACATAAAATGAGTAAATGTCATCTAGTGAAATTTTATGGAACTGCAAAATGTGCAACGTCGAATGTCGTTATATTATTTATAAAGAAAATTGAAAACACAATGCTCTTACTGATACCGTATTAACAGTGTTTTGTTGCATTAACATAAATATCTAATTCTAATGGTGCCACAAACGATACAAAAATACGCTACTATCAGACGGCACCGTTTGATCGGTACAGTTTATCGCACAATTATGTCCACACACACAATACATTTAGTAATAGTGTTCTTCATTAGAGATGAAACGGATAGTGATTTGGCCGCATACCGGATACCGGATATCCGGTGCCATAAATATGTCGCGACTGGTTTACAGCGCGCATCGCCATGATTGATTGATTAGTGAATGATTGCACTTTCACATTCACGATTTGATTTGTGGTGGTCACGTGGTTTTTATAAAAACAATTAATTTAATCGGTAATACAAACAAATATATGTATGACAGAAAAATTTTAACATTAAGAAATCGCAAATTCGGCATTATTTAAATGTTAACGCTGTTTGTTTGTTGTGCCAAATGCAAATTTCTCGCGGTGGAGGAGGAAAGAAGCAATTACATCATTATTTGGCTGTATTAAAATGTCTACATGTTACAAGTCTAAGCCTAGCACTTGATACGCCCTTTATTATTTTGTTTCAATTTGATTTCATTAATTTGTTTGTAATCTAACTAATTCTAAGTGTTGATACCAGATTTGCCATAAAAAAACTTACACGTTTCATTATGTAGATAGGTACACATAGTATTTGAAGACAGGTCAAATCGATCGTGATCGCGATCCTTTCATTTGATCGTGTGGCAATGACAAGCTAAACTTAAAATTTAACAAAGTTTGCAAAAGTTTATGGCGAAAAACTGTCCTCTGAAGCTGGTCTCGTTTATGAAAATAAATAGAACCAACTTTTATCACTTAATGCATAAACAACTGGTCTTCATCCACTGATTTATTGAAATTTGAGTACTAAATTTACAGGTAACGTTATTTAACTTCAAATAGTTCCTTCAGTTTCAAGTATTAAACAGATTATTAACGGTCCTGTACTTGCTGTATATCGTATTACTATCATCTTTGATCAATAAATGAATTTATTTGGTTGCTGATTATGAATTTTTCTCTGTTTTAAACATCGGGTATCCGGCCGGATATTGTTCTACTATCCGGTATCCGGACGGATAGTAACAATAGGCCAGATACCGGATAGTTACCGTATATCCGTTTTATCTCTAATCTTCGTTCTGTTGCGTTTCGCGACGGAGTCAGACGACTCTTTAGAGGTCGTTGGTTTGAATCTTAAAAAAAATCGACGCGAAGACTCACGCCGATTTTTGTTCAGAGTGCAGCCCAGTGCCGTGAACTTAATTTATTTATTTAGTTAAGATTGCGGTCTTTCTGATCTGTCCGTTGTTGTTGTAGGGGAAAGATACGTACGCCGCCGGTGGAACTTGACTCTAAAGCCATCACATAATTACATTTTGGTTGTTAATACGTATGATGTTATTATGTTTTTATTATTTGACTTAAGTAGCGCGTGAATCACCACTATGGTGGTAAGTAAATATTCATTAGGTACGTGCAAAATACGAAATAGAGGCCCGCCAGGTGTCAACAAAAAGACTTTGATACTTTATTTGTGTATTTAAAAAAAAATTGCCTTTATTTGACATGTGCATGCAAAATCATTATAAAATATTAAATAATTCCTTCATAAATACAAAAACCAACTTAATAGAAAATAAAGAGGAAAAAAAATGATGAAAACTAATAAGCAAAAAAAGCATCTGAAAAAGATCCGTGATGCAGTATCTGAGGCAAGGACTATGCTAATTACGTAGCGCTTGCTGATATGCTGCCAAAGCCTGTCATAAAATAGAACACAACAATTAAAAAAATATAATAAAATTCATGTACTAATTTCTAGAGACAACACAATAACACGCTAAGTAAATTAAATTAAATTTGACACATACAACAATAGACATGAAAATAATCAAATTTAATAATAGAAGTAAATTTAAATTCAAATATATACAAATACACAGAACAGACAAACAGACACAAGCCACCTAGCAAACCCATCCCGAGATTTAATGTGTACGCAATTTGAACAATTTTTGCCACTGCGCAAGTAGCCATACGTGTGTCTGACAATAATTGTATAACCTTGGCCAAATTTTGAATGTGTCCAATAAGTATTACGGAAAACAGGTCCTATTTCTTGAGGATTTTTTTCGTTACCCACAAATACACGTTGGCGTTACTGCATAAAAGTAGTTAAAAACCAAAACTTATGATCTGCAACAAGCACGTAGAAAAATGCGTGAGGTCTGCTGATTCGTTCCGTATCTCAGTTGGGAGAGCGTCAGGCACGGTATGCTGAAAGCGCTGGTTCGAATCCAGCCGGATCTCAAGACTGTTTGATCTTTGTATCAATAATTATAACAAACTTGTGGAGTGAATTCACAAAAAATAATAGAATGTCATCGTGTGAAACGTCGTATATTCAATAAACTTAAAAATAATATTATAATAAATACCCTGGTCGTTTGCGTAATACTTCCAAATTTTACCTGCATAGCTATCGAGTTCGAATGGAGGAGGCTTAGTGTTAATGCAAATGGACAAAATTTGCGAGAATAACTAAAAGTTTGTTACTTGTCTACTGACAGCGCTGAATTAGAGTGCGCGTGACGGTCATGCTTGTGCGCCTTCAGCCATATTAACATGTTATTTGTCTTGGAACACATACTGAGCTAATAAAGTTCCCGAATAGTAGCAGTTGTATTCCAAGTGAAGAGTTTGTCCAGCAAAGCACCATACCTGTTTCTCCGTTTCCGGTTTTGGAGGGTAAGAGCGTTTGCGCTCTACATCCGATTCGTATCAGGGGGTCTACTCTCGATCTCCGTCCGACATCCGTCCGAAACAATTACTGCCAAATAAGCAATACTTGACCAACTGAAAAGACGCGTGATGCGAATGAAGCTTCATTCTTGATACTTGTCTTTTAATTTTGTCGAATATTACTTATATGACAGTAATTGTTTCGGACGGATGTCGGACGGAGATCGAGAGTAGACCCCCAGTTCCGAATCCGAGAAATGACGGTCTGAAATGTCACAGGGATCATTTTATCTCCAGGTCTACAAAAGATATTCGAATTTTCTCGGATTTAGTGCACTAGCGAGATCCGAAGTGGGTCCGAGTTTTCTAGATTTATATACTCTCGCATTCCGAACGAATATGAATCGGATTTGCGCAAACACGCTAAGGGTATCGGTGAAAGTGCTGACTTCAACTTTTTGTATCAGGGAGATGGGTGCAGTGGCAGTGCCCTTCACATCTTTGTGATTTAAAACTGAGACTGGCACGCAATGTTTATAGGTCGCTTACCAGCAGGCGCACGACTTATTCGTCCTGTTATTTGGTATCATAAAAAATACAGAAGGCGTATGTCGGCAGCATATATACGTTGTATTACGTTACGGACACTATTTATATTATGTAGGGAATGTTTATTAACATTATAAGTGACGGTATGTACTTTACGTTGTTTATACTCAATGAGGGATTATTGTTTCATCAGAGTTCTTTCTTGCTGACTCCGCATACGTCAAGAGTCGACATAACCTGAAACGGCTTTGGTTGATTCCGCAGAACCAATCACTTCGGAGAAAATATATAGCAAAATTGAGGACGTACACTGATTAGTACACGTATAAGGTATGAAAACACGATACTTAAAAAGAATTATAGAAAAAAAACCCAACTTACCTCGAAATTTTACAAGAAAACCGATTGTATCAACTGAAGTAAATAAAACACGCACAGTATACGATATGTACATTTTTCAAAGGGCTTTAATTTCGTTTGTAAAAACATAAATTCTGAAATAAAGCCAGCGTCATTGCCGCTCGACCCAAGCAAAATGAACCGTATTAGTACGGGAAAAATGTGAATTCGAGCTGAGGTCGTATCGACTCTTAAAGGTGTGTGGCATGCGGTTCTGTAATAGCTTTATAAGATTTTAAGCGACTGCTTGACGTAGTTGCAGTCTTGGTAAATTGGAGCATGATTAAATACCTAAAAATGATTTTTTTACTTAGATACTTCTGTCGCGTAGAACAGAAGTCTAATACTTAGTAATACAGGCTGACCCTTTGGCAGTGGTTTTATTTTTAAAAAAAGACGTCGTAACAACCCATTTAAAATAAATAAATGAACGCCGAAAAGTACAAGTTGCAATAACGGAATTGGAGAGATTAGATAGACTTTTCCCAGGCTGAAAATAAAGTTTTTACGTCGATGTCGTTTTTGTATAATAATTCAAGCCAGGTACTTTGAAAACTCGTATTAAAAGAATCTTTGTTTTGATTTTTCGAAACTCATTTGGCATTGGCATTGACAGTGGAACAATCGTGAGCTTGATGATAAGCTACACTTCTGTTCACAACAGTTGCAGTGCCACCAAGAGCTTTAAATCGCAAAGATCTGAGCGGCACTGCTAATGCGCCCGTCACCCTGAGACATAAGTTGACACGTCCCACGTGCCTGTAATTTCACCAACACCCTTCAAGACCGGCAGAAGTAGGTAAGGTGGCAGTACTACCCTGGACGAACTCTTTCACAAGTACCTCTATTGCTACTAAAAGAGCTGTACAATATAGTCACTGAACAAATAAAGTTTCACAAAGTTTATTCTCTAAATTGACAGACCTATTCATTAAATTATTTTGTAAACAGGGAAACAATTAACAAATGACAAAGTTTGTACAGTTGCAAATTTATTGACGTACATACATCTATAAAATATTTGTTATTTCAAAAGACTTGAAGAGCTGAATAAATTGTTTTTGTTTCATTTGTTTGTATTTTCAATTGATAAAAGTGTGGTTAACGTTTGTATTTTCTTAGTATAGTCTGGGAGATGTGGGTGTTATTAGCTCTTATAACTCTAGCAGGAGCTACGAGTACGATAAAAGATTCACGTGAGTTACTGTCATTGTATATTTATTTTACTAAAACATTTTTACTTGCGTAAGAAATCTTTTCATTGTTGTTAGAAAGAGCCGGAATATTACTATTGGTAACGCATAATAATATTTATGTATCAGACCCAATGAGGTTTGGTGCCATGATCTGTAGAAAAAAACCTTCTTTTTTTTTAACACCAGCGCTTTCAAAACCAGTCATCTACTGCGGGTCCAAATGCTACCTACTCTAATTCACATCGCGGAGATCCGCAATCATCTTGACAGAAATTACTGATATTAGCCTACACGCAATTGCAAGAAAAGGTTTTATAAATACGAACTCTGCTTTATTTGAAAATGAATGCATTTTTGTGAATCAGTATTGTGAAATATTTTCTAGATACGATCTTTAATAGGTGCAAATTAATATTTATTAAAAGTGTACGTATATAGAGTATTAATCTATTGAATTCTTGACCAAACCAATTTGTAACTTGACATGTTCATGACATATTTTTATTATTGTGTTGTGGTAGGATTGAGATTTTATAACTAGACATTTGCATGCTGTTTAATATACGCACAACATGTTTGTACTGGCAATGTCTCTTGTAACATCTTCTGTTATACCATGTTTTAAGAAAATAAACGAACTATTATTATTATTATTATTATTATTATTATTAATATTGTTAATACCCTGTTTTAGCGGGACAACCCGATGAGCTGACTATTGCAACCTGTCCAAGAGGTAAAATGAAATTTTGTGCAATCAAAATATAACTTTGTCTTACAATACCAGTTTTCTGTTTACAAACGATCCTTAAAATTAATAAAGAATAGTATATCATGGTTGTAGCATAATGACGGGGAACCTTTTTGTGATTTTTATTAAATATACTTCCGGATACATAATTCGAACCACCTTGCATTTTTGTCTTAAAGGGCTACAATACAAAAGTAGTGTTATCGTCGAAGACAATATTTTCTCCCGGTTTTGCAAATCAAAATTTCCAACATGGATTTATGGAAAAGACGTTTAGCATACTAATTTCAAAATTGCTTTATAGTTTTTGATTAATCAAACATTGTTTAAGTGGAGGATTTAAGTAAGTTACTTGCCTGTCCATAACAGGTGCAGTGCCACTCAGAGCTTTAAATCGCAAAGATCTGAAGGGCACTGCCACTGCGCCCGATACCCTGAGACATAAGTTGCCAAGTTCCAGGTGCCTGTAATTCGATCAAAACCTATTCTCAAGCCATTTAAATATGCAAAGGTGCTAATGGACAATGGGTAACTTGGAAACAACATTTAAACAACTATTCGAGAGATTTTTTCTGACTTTTGTTAAAAATTTCGATGAATACCAATTCCTAAACCATCCAAAAATGCAAAGGTCCAAATGAAAAATGGGTAAAATGGACAACAAAATGTCTACCCTAGCTGTGATATATCTGACACTACGCACAAATATTCAACTTTAACTGCCTCTGTGGCCGAACGGTTACCATGCCGGGCTGCCACGCAAAAGTTCCCAGGTTCGATTCCTGGGGCGGGAGAAATATTTGTATGGCCTACATTTATTTCTCTCTTGAGTATGGGTGTAATATGTGGTTGTCTACGTGTGTGTCCATGGCACCCGAGACATAGGGTTTCCCTAGTCCGTACTAGGGAAACCCTATAGCCCCGTGGCTATGTTGAGTGTGTACGTTATTATTATTATCATTATCATTCAACAAAACAAAAATGCGACTAAAACGTTAGATATCACGCTATAACAGTAAAAAAAATCTTTTGTGATTTTTTAAAATATTTTCAAGACCAACCAAAAGCAACCAATTCCCAAACCATACAAAAAATGCAAAGGTCCAAATGAAAAATGGGTAAAATGCAGAACAATATGTCCGCCTCAGAGCTGTGATATATCTTACACTGAATACCTCTGTCCAAAAGAACAAAAATGCAAAGGGGGCTGTGACTGCACTAAGGATTATTTGAGACTTAACAATGGGACTTGTGTAAATAACGATGACTGTCCACCTCGTAAGTAGTTTCCAAATGTGTTATTTTGCAGATCAAATGCCTGCTATATAATTTGTCCGCATAAAGGCCGCGTTGATAGCATAGAATATAACTATACCTTGCTTTACTATTATCAATGACTGACAATGATTTCTAAATTATTTGTTGGTAAGTACTGGCAGGAACGTTCTTATATACCTTTGCCAAATGTAAATAAAAGTTTGGCGAGTTATCGTATTAAAAAATGTATATTGATAATTTTGATAAGAAAAAAATGAAACCACAGAACTCAAAAATGCGGTATTTTTATATTATAGTAAGTGAATGCTTGATGAGGCTTTCCAGTCGTTCCTTTTTCTTTGATTAATCAATGATAATTTTCATATATGTCAAATGGATTTCGGAGGCTCAGTGTTGTAACTATTTGAATTATTTTCTAAATGGACTATAGGACCACTTATAGATGCAAATAATATGCTATAAGTACAGAGTATGATTACTGTTTATAATTTGTTTTAGAGGGACAACCTGTTGAACCAACTACTATTGCACCCTGTCCTGAAGGTAAAAATACTGCTTTTTAATCAAGAAATATTTTGTGATTAATATGATATAGTATAGCGCGCTCTATCTAGTGAAAGCGGAGTTTTTTGTGATTTTCATTATGACTAAATCCTATTCTAAAACTATGTAAAAATGCAAAGGTTCCAATGAAAAATGGGTAAAATGCAGAACAATATAATCGCACCGGTGTATAGATGTATCCTATTACACTATGCACAACTCTCCAACGAAAAAAAATGCATTTAAAAATTAGATGTCACGGTGTAGCAGATGATCGAGAAACTTTGTGTGATTTTTTGAAATACTTTCAGAACCAAAACCCAAACCACCCAAAAAATGCAAAGGTCCAAATGAAAAATGGGTAAAATGCAAAACAATATGTCCGCCCCAGAGGTGTGATATATCCTACACTACCTACAACTGTCAAAAAAAACAAAAATGCATAAGTGGCTGTGACTGCATTAAAGATTATTTGAGGGTTAACAATGGGACTTGTGTAAAGAACGATGACTGTCCTCCACCTCGTAAGTATTTTGAAGATTTATTTTTTGTAACCCTGTTATATATTTTGTTCGCATGAAAACTGTGTACTTTGAGCATAAATAACTACAATCTAATATACCTAACCTAACATTGTTATTGCCATTGACTGACATTGATATCTAAGTAATAGTTGGTAACTACTTGGTAGAGACATACTCAAAAAATGACAGAATTCGTAAATCTTAACAAATTTAATAACGGTATTCATGTGTAATAAAAATGAATAACAAAAAATCAAAAATTAAAGCATACAACTAAAAATATCGCAATACATAGTAAGTACTTAGCAAACGTACCTATCATTCCAGCCTCTCCGGAACCATCAACTGAAAAACCAAGTAAGTATTAAATGATTAAGTACCGGGAAGTTATTTCACAAAAAATCTCACTAAATACTAGATTTGATCGAAAGCGACATCCGCGTCAGTTGGAATACCTGTAAAGGTATCGGCTGCGGTGAGAAGGTTATTTGAAAATCTCTCACAAAATAAATGCCGAATGCCACAAGCCAGTACAAAGATCTACAACAAAAACACATACGAGAATTTGGACGGCTCGGTAACTGGACCCGTAGCGCAGTTGGCAAAGAGCAATGCTACGGTGCAACATGGACGTGGTTGAAGTCCCACCGGATTGACGAAAATTTTTCTGTGTGTTTGATCTTTGTATTCGTAATTAAAACAAAATCAGTGGAGTTATTCACAAAATAATATAAGAAAGTTTTAACTGTTTAAATCGAAGTAGTCCTCTTCCGGAATGGTAACATGTACAAAATCTGATGAAATCTGGAATTCCTGTCCTTCGGGTTATAGCGGAGAGTACGAAATATATTAACAATAGTTTTCGGTATGCAATTCAATTTTCGAAAACTGTTCATCAAAATTTATTTGTACGAGAGTAACACAAGCCTGGTAAATTAATTATGATAACTTACTGTCGTTCAAATTAAGTAATATCAAA
>NW_020653780.1:2111067-2127238 GCF_003589595.1 Hyposmocoma kahamanoa
GGTTGTGTCTGCAATCTGGGTTACAGAAGAAAGAGCAGAGAAGACAAAACCTGCATTTTAGCTGAGGAATGCCGTGAGTCTTTATTGTTGAAAAATTAAGTTGTCAAAGGTTCATATCTCGTTTTAAACTAAACAAATAATAAATCAACCATACCTCTTCTCAACCATAGATTAATTCTATATTTTAGCTCCTGTAAATTGCACAAGACCCAACGAGATCTGGAGCTCCTGCCCATCAAGTTGTCTTGCCGAGTCCTGTAGTGATGTTAATAACCAGCCGACTACTTGCAACGATTTAGTACACAACTGCCAACCGAGATGCATATGCGCAAAGGGATACTTCAGAAACGATAATCAAGTTTGTGTACTCGCAAAAGAATGTTGTAAGTATTGTTTAATAGATGCAATTTTGCTTATATTTTAAACAAACAAAACAAAACTGCCTCTGTCCCGGATTAGATTCCCGGGCCAAACTAAATCTTTGTAAGGCTTACATTTATTTATCTCGTGAGTTGGGTGTGTTTGTGGATATCTACCTTTTGTGTGGCCATGGCACTCGCGATGCAGAGTTTCCTTAGTACGGGGCTATGAGTGTGTCCGTGTGTTAAATGGGAGAGGCGGTATTCCCCGGCATTGGCACAGTCGGCCGTTGTAAGGGACTCAGGTTCAAGAACCGGCGTACAATACATGACCAAGACCGCCTTCTGCATTTGTGCTAGAAGCGACACACCACAGAAATCCAACCGCCTCAAGCTGCTAGCGAAGCTGACTGGAATTAACCCGTTTGCGGACAAAACAATTTGGATTATTTCTGTGGAGGCCACATCCCTCATGCCGGTGTCGGTGATCCAGATACTTCCGACGTTTCTCGGTTTCGTTTTTCACGAGACGAGAGACTTTCGTCATGCGGGATGGTAACGTCCACAAGAAATACCATCGATTGCGATCGATCCGATATCAAAATATCAGTATAGATCCAATATCACAATTTATGATTATTATTGTTATTATTATTCCATTACCTTCTACTATGGAGAATGTATTATATTACATTAATAATTGTATTTCGTACTCTTGACATAATAAGGCTACATGTGCAAAAGTCAACTTTTTAGAAGAGAGGTTTGAATTATTCTACGAGTACTAATGAAAATTTGTTGGTTACTTTTTTATGCCTAAATAGGAGAGTTATGTAATTTCACATGTACGTATATAATTTGTTTCATATTATTCGTATTACTTTGTGACTTGTAATAAAGGCACTTTTGACGTATTGTCACATTTGGCTTTGTTATGCCAATAGTACGATTTTTTTTCGTTCAACTGGTTCATTACAAACTAGTATTGCTTGGTTCGAGTCATTCTAATCCTTTCTTATCTTTGCTTTATTATGTTTATTAATATATATTTGGATCTTTTGGATAAAGCTGAATTCAATAGATTGCAATGAATAAACAGAATTTATAAAATTAAAATGTTCAATTTAAAATATCATCTGCAGTAGAGCTCCGTGTGAAAGAGTTCGTCCAGGGAAGTAGTGCCACCTTACCTACTTGGTGCTGGTGAAATTACAGGCACACGGGACTTGTCAACTTATGTCTGAGAGTGACGGGCGCAGTGGCAGTGCCCCTCAGATCTTTGCAATTAAAGCTCTGCATGACACTGCACCTGTTATGAACAGGCGTGTAGCTTATCACCAGGCGCACGACTTGGTCGTTCCGTCACTTGATATTATAAAAAAACGAAGTGTATTATTTATAGTAAGTACTAAATATACTTTTCAGCCACACCGGTTACGGAGCCACCAATTAAAGAGCCAGGTGAGTGATATTCTTTCTTTTCAAAAAAGCTTTAAATTTGTGATCATACTGAAAAGGACAAAACTTTCCAATACATATTATTATGTTATCATCGTTGTTTTTATTTACCACATTTTTTATAGTCTGCGGTTATAATGAAATCCCTGCCACATGTCCACAAAGATGTCCTCCTCAAGACTGCGAAGCCTTATATTTGAAGTACTTATGTGCGGCGAAAAACGAAAGTGAATCATGTGTACCTGGGTGCGACTGTAAAGAAAACTATCTAAGAAACGCTAGTAAAATCTGCGTACCCATTAAAGAGTGTCCCCCGGGTATGTATTTTTTAAAGATTGCTTCTACTCATTATATTTATTTTCTTCCTTCCTTCGTCCCTCGTTTCCTCACTGCTGAGGATCGTGACTTTAATCAAGTACAGTCAATGCCCTAGGATACGATCATTAGGTTCTGAGTATCTAGATTTATCTAAGCGTGAAGAAAATTGTTCAACAAACTTAACCTCTAACCTGTGATCCGTAAAATTCATTTAGATATGACTTCCAGTAGGGCAAGCACGAACAAGCGCGACTTGCGCGAGAGCGACATAAAGCGCGAGATGTCTATGCTACAACAGCAGTATCTCGTGCTTTCTGTCGCTCTCGCGCTCTCGCGATAGTCGCCCCTTATCGTGCTAGCCCTACAGATTGTATCATTAGATGATAAAACGGAACCTCATCTCTGGAGCTGTGTCGTCAGTACCACCGAGAGTAGTAGACCAGTGCGACGAGGACGGCTTGAAAAAGGTGGAAAAGAAAAAGAAGTACACTAGCCGTAACCTTAGTGACACCACCCCGACTGGCCCCAACCATCTATTGCGTCCAGCGGTATCGACGACGTTGCTATACGTGTCACGACTTCATTACTCCACAAAGTCTGCGGATATTGTGGAGTACATACGGGTGAAAGCCAAAGCTGCCCTGGCGGTCGAGTGTTGGAGTCCCGCTACAAGGTGAATTTTAATTAATTTGTGGCGAGAGTACCAACTCAACATCTGTAGATCTTCATGAAGGAGGACTTTTGGCCGAAGGGTGTCATGTTCCGGCATTTCCGAGGACGGCTATCGGACACCCACCTTGCGTCACACTTCGTGGTCTACGCGTATAAATAAATAAATAGTTTTTGTTAAATTATTACGTATGTTAATCTATAAGGTATGTGTTTATGGGTCTTTTGTAACCTGAAAATAAATAAATAAGTAAAATTAGTGAATGACGTTTTAAGAATATTTTTAGTCAATTTGATTTGATTGAAGAATAGAAATTTTAACCATAACGCTGGAAGTTTTTAAACACTTTTCCGTAGAATGCGTAAGAAGGTTCTCAGAACTAAACGGTGGGCTAGGCGGTTAGGTATGTTAGGGCATCGGCTGTACATCGTCAATAAATCTGTTCCAATCCACCCTATCTTCGATTAGGTGGAGTGTGATATTCACCGGTGCTGCCAGTCTTCAGCTACCTGGTCACACCATCGTTTCGAACTTCGTTGTTTAGGCCTTTTGCACTTTATTTTTCCCGTAACAATTAGTTTTTCAAAATGGTCAGCACTTTTGCGTTCTATGTAGCTAAAGAATCGTAGAATGCGGAGCAAACAGACGGAGGATAAACGGCAGCAATTCCTCAAACACGGATACGTTCGTGCGATGCGATGTGCAGTCCAGGTTACCCTTTAGTAGGCTAAAACTATGATTACTTTTTTTAATAAAACATTTATTTTACTAAATATTTTTTCTATGTCTTAATGAAAATAAATATATATTCTTACAGCTCCTTGGATAATTGTAGAACCGAATCCTCCAACCAATGAATCAGGTAAGCATTTTGAGGTGAAAAAGGGTTTATAGTGTAACAGCTACAAATTCTCCCTTTCCTTGCTCGAAATATTTTCTTCGTTAATTCTTTGTATTTCTAACATTAACAATTATAGCTAATACAAATTCCTTTAGGCTTTCTTCATCTAGCTCATTCAGTTCGTCCACATTGCCTAGTAGACCAGTAGACCACTACTATCGGTTGAATAAATTGCGGGCATTGTAAATAACTTAAGGCTTTTTTATACTACCAAGTAAAGTAAGCGACACGCCTGTCCATAGCAGTTGCAGTGCCACTTAGAACTTTAACTCGCTAAGATCTGAGGGCACTGCCACCGCGGCTACCCTGAGATATAAGTTGACAAGTCTCATGTGCCTGTAATTTCACCAGCACCCTTACCCTTCAAAACCGCAGTAAGTAATGGTCACATACTAATATGTTTACTAAGTATATTAAGGACTTTGTCGATTGTAAGATTAAGATTCTATTTAACAGTTTACATCGTTATTTTGTTAAAAATGGCCAAAGATCCACACCACCCATCCACCATTTTTTTTTTTTTACATTTTTCTCCAAACTTTCAATTTTATTTTATTGATAATGATGTGAAAAACACAAATTTCGGGCTTTCGGGTTCCGTGACACTGTAACATCATAATTTCTGTTTTTTAGGAACATTCACGTATTCAAACAAACAATATGCGTTACATACGTCATCGGACCACGTTTTTTCGCTTTAAGACAATTGATTTGACGTATTTACACAGAAAATAATAACAGTTATGTAACAATTGCTTTCAGGTCAATGTGGAGTGAACAAGACAATCGTTCCGTGTACATTTAAGTGTCCTAATAACTTCTGCCCAGAAAACGATGATCTCGTCAAATATGCCTGCAAACCTCCTCGCGGCTGTCCTTCAGGGTGTGGTTGCAAAGATGGCTATCGTTATAAGAGCTGTCAAGATGATACTTGCGTCTTGACCCGGGATTGTCGTAAGTACTATTTCACACGATTTTTGTTTTTGGGTTACCAATATAATTTTCTAATTGGTTCGAATATAAAAACATGAAAAAACTTTATTTCCCTGCAAAAATGGTGACCGTCAGGAACCTACCCTCTCGGTTTTATACATCAGCAGCCTCACCAGACCAATTCATCTCGAAGTAATTGTTAAACGCCTGCCCTTTATATTGTGGCAATAAAGAACTTTTCCTTTCTTAGTTTAGTTAGGCACTTTTTCGTAAAATTTTCAATCGGTTATATTTTTTTAGCTAATGTAGATATGAAGCGTATACATTTAATTCGTGAAGGTAGCAAATAGATAGCAATTATTGGTAATACATACTTATGGAAAATCTGCTCCCTTCATGCTGAACAAAGAGGCGACCAGCCATCCTGACGTCAGAATGGCTGGTCAAATTTTTTTTTAATTTCTCAGAATATATCATAGGTAGCAATTATTTAGAAAAGGTAGCAAATAGTAGCAAATAGGTAGCAATTCTTGAAATACACTCGGTGCCAGATGCCACAGGCGACCAGCCATCCTGTGACGGTCACGCAAAAATGTTGCTTTTGTGGTCAGGATCATACAGAAATCGGGTTTCCTTTATTTAAAGACATAAAGGGAACATTATATTTAAAATCTATAGTACATTTGAACCAAAATTCTACGAATTGATGATAAAGAATCTAGAAATTGGTAGATTTGCTAGATTATGTAAATAACACTATGTAGCATGGTATTTACATTGCCACGCAGTGGTATTTACATTACAGCAAGTAAATAGAGAAATTCGTAGGCTCTGCTGGTTCATTTCGTAGCTCAGTTGTGAGAGCGTAAGCTACGATATGGCAAAGGCGCTGGTTCGAGTCTAGCCAAATCGTAGGAATGTTTTCTTTGTGTTCGTGTCTTAATAATTAAGTAATATTAATTAACCAAAACTAAAATACTCCTTAATGTTCATGCGGTCAGACTTTTACAAGATAGTCAATCCTTAGCTATCTTTAAAATGAGAGTCAAGGATCACTATTTATCCTCAGTGCCATCCATTTTATATATATATATATATATATATATATATACCTATTTATATAGTCTGTAGTAACTTAATATTTCTGTTCTGTTTTTTTTATGATTTGGATACGTCCAAATCATAAAAACCCGTTATTGTAATTATTGTGTACTGTATTTTGATCTGCAGTAAGAAATTTCTTTTAGAAATAAGCAATACCTACCTTTTGTTTTTGTTTTCCGTTTTACTAAATGTAATTTGTGTTTTCTTGTATAATAAATAATTATTTATTTAAAATGCATGTTGTTATAAAAAGGCTGATTGAATATATTTGTTCTAGCTCCAGTAACCTGCACTAGACCAAACGAAGAGTGGAACTCCTGTCCACCTCTTTGTTTCTCAGACACTTGCGAAGATCGCAACAAAACACAATCTCAATGTTACGAATCCGAAGGATATTGCGATCCAAGATGCGTTTGCGAAAAGGGTTACTACAGAAATGCGAATCAGACGTGCGTACCTGCTTGCGAGTGTGGTTAGGGCATTTTGTTCTTGTCGCCTTTGTAAATACTAATACGATTTATTCAGTCATGGTTGTGACTAGTTAACTATGGTAAATAAAATGTTGAATAAAGTTACGAGCCTTTTTTATTGAGTTTACTCAACGTTGTAAACGAAGAGTTCATTTCAGTTAGTTTGAGTTAAAAGTTGGCGTGGATAATTCCCAATAATGTATAAAATAGGTCTTCGGTCAAAATGAGACAATTTTTGATTTATTAAAACCGACTTTAAATAGGGAGGAGGTTTTCATTCCGATCGTATTTGTTTTCTATGTATGTCACGAGATTATTTATTTATGTCTATCTTGTGTCGGTAATCCCGTATTAAATGTGCTGTTTTAAATAAGAATTTTATTTTCTTTTGATACTCCTCTTACTCAGTTTCCACCTTCTCCTTTCATCATCTACATATCGCATCCTTTTATACTACCACTTCAATACTTTTTTTTAATAATAATGTGTTAGATAACTACACTAGTTGCCTGGTCTTAAACTAAGGAATTCCCTGTACTATAAGTACCAGTGCTATGTACTATGAGTACTCTGAGGCACTTCCCAGAACACCTACACTAGAACAAAATTTAGAAAAGTTTATATCCCAAATCGATCCTACTGGGAATCGAACCCCGGACCTCCGCATCTAGCATCGACAGTGTTTACCTTTAGGCCATAAATATACCAGTTGGTATATTTGACGATCACATAGAAAAGAGGATGACATATAAATATATTGTTTACTTCTTCTATCAGCACTCCTGTGATTTTTATTTTTTTACCCCTTCAAAACCTTTGTACCATGAGAAATAGTTAGTAGAAAGGTACCAATAGCATTAGTAATTACAGCTCACTAATAATAATAACGCACACACTCAACATAGCCCCGCACTAGGGAAATGGACACACACATAGACAACTACAAATTACACCCAAACTCACGAGAGATATAAATGTAGGCCATACAAATATTTCTCCCGACCCGGGAATCGAATCTGGGGCCTCTGCGTGGCAGTCCGGCATGGTAACCGTTCGGCCACTGAGGCAGTTTGAACTAAGAAGCGATTCTATGACGCAGCATAGACACTAACATAAACAAAACAAAAATCCAATATCTATCTTCCAACCAAGAGAAATCAATTTCATAGTCAGGTCAATGAACAGGTTCATAGTGTACCTTACATTTAACCTTGGTCACGTCATTCTGACGTCATTTGTCCGAAGAATCAAGGAAAACTAATTAAATTAATGAATCAATGAACACTCATCCAAAAGGAAAGAGGAAAATACTGGATTAGTTAGTTAAGATGTTGCAGATTTGCTAGTCAAGATTTACCTTAGTCAAAAGTAGACGTTTATGAAATCTTTTTCTCATTATTTATTAATTTGTTAAACCAAATATGGCTAAGTGTATAGTGATTGCTTTGATTGCAACATTTTGGATTTTATTCATAAATAGTGAAGGTGAGTACAGTTTCATAGACAATTCTTGATAATAATAGGGTTGAACGCCACTTATCAGCAACCCTATAGCACTGCACCTTTGACACTGAAGCGTGGGGTTTCTTAGTGTATCTCTTACAATGCGCTTGCGCAATGATTAATCCTTTGCAAGTTATCGTATGAGATACAAAGCACTGCTTTTGGGCTACTAATAGCATTAAGTTCTCTATCAAGTCTACCACACTTGGTGCATGATACGAAAATATGCATTACATCAACTTTGATACAACGACATTATCTTTATAGTTGAAGTAGATAATAATTGAAGTTGAGTAAGTGATGATCTACTTAGGGTTGAATTCCCTAGTCCTATAAAAAACACAATTTTAGAAGCAGTAAGGATCCTTGTGAAAGAGTTTGTCTAAAAAGTATTGCCACCTTAGCTATTACTGTCACCAAGCAGTAATGTGAGCATTACTGCATTCCGGTTTTGAAAGTTAAGAGTGGTGGTGACATTGTAATGTCACATGGAACTTTTCAACTCATGTCTCAGGTGATTGACGAAGAGGCAGTTACTCTCAAATCTTTGTGATTTAAAGCTCTGAGTGCAACTGTTTTGGACAGGCGTGTCACTTACCTGCTCGTCCCGTCACTTATGTCATAAAAAAATTCATTTACTATAAAAGCTGTGCTGAAGCGTGGCCGTAAGTAGTTATAAACTCTTAATCTGCGTCTGAGTTTGTCCCAAAATATGACCATTTAGTAGAGACCCAAGTCTATAATATTTAACTGTTTAAGACTCTTAATTACCTTACTTGCAATGTTCCACAGTGGTTAAAGTGAAACGTTCCACATGCAAACATAACGAGATGTTCGTAGAATGTGTCCATTGTGGACCTAAAACATGTGAGGATCTGGGTAAACCAATACCGTGTGGAGGCGCCACTGCACTTTGCAATCCACATTGCGTCTGTATTGACGGTCATGTGAGAGATGTTAATCGGACTTGTATACCAAAGAAAGAATGTTGTAAGTTGTAGAATATAATATAACATAATTTAATACGTATCTATAAGAACTGCCTCAGTGGCCGAACGGTTACCATGCCGGACTGCCACGCAGAGGTCCCAGGTTCGATTCCCGGGCCGGGAGAAATAGTTGTATGGCCTACAATTATTTCTCTCGTGAGTTTGGGTGTAATTTGTGGTTGTGTATGTGTGTGTCCATGGCACCCGCGACACAGGGATTCTCTAGTGCGTATATATGTTGAGTGTGTGCGTTATTATTATTATTATTATTATAAGTAGCCTAGTTACTTATAGTAGCAGTAGAGCTCCTTGTGAAAGAGTTCGTTCAGGAAAGTACTGCCACCTTTCCTATTTCTGCCGCCAAGAAGTAATATGAGCATTACTGCGTTTCGGTTTGGAAGTCGTGCGCCTGGTGGTAAGCGACACGCCTATCCATAACATTTGCAGTGCCCCTGAGAGCTTTAAATCGCAAAGATTTTAGGGGCACTGCCATTACGCCCGTCACCCTGAGATATATGTTAACAAGTCCCATATGCCTGTAATTTCACCAACACCCTTATCCTTCTAAGCCGGAATGCAGTAACCCTCACATTATTGCTGTAATTATGAACAACATTGTATGTAGCACGTAATTTTTATGATACAATACAATTACAAAATACAATGTTTTTCATCATTATATGGCGGTAAAAAATACAATCCTCGAATCATTAAGCCCATCAGCCTTCGGCTTCGGGTTTCTGACAAATTCTCGTTAATAATTTCTTATTTACAGCCCTTAATACACAATGCGCTATTAATCTTAATTTATGACCTTGAAATTAGTTGCGTACTACCGCCGTAATATCTTACTCAATCGGTTTTCTTCTTATCGTATCCATGGCTATAACTATAATAATTGCCATCGTGGTGAAAGACCTTGCCAATCGGCGTAAAGTATTGAAAAGGAATGGTACGTCGATCGGGGAGGCTCCGTTCGTGCACTCAAGCGGTAAATTTATTTTAAACGAAGCAGAACCGTAAATGCCTACAGCGAAACCTTTGGTATATATACATAAAATTTACAATTTACTTATAAGTCTTAATTAACTGTCTTCGTGGCCGACATTTCGCATTTGATTGCTGATGGTCTTGACTGTGGCACCGTCGGACAATGGAAGATCGTATATTGTAAATTACTAAATAGTACAATTTTTGTTAACAATTTAATAGAGCTTTTTAGAAAATCCATAAAAGTTGTTCAACGCCATCTAGCGGCATCTTACATAAACTACATAGATTATTATGTTACCTAATAAAAGCCTTAACACTGCTATTTATTATTACTTTAAATACTGAAGGTCATGACACTTGTATACCAAATTAGTATTATTTTAATTTTTTTATTATAATATTAACTAAGCACTGTAACGTCCTACAGAAATGTATACTATGTATGTATGTATACTTTTATAAACCTATCTACAAAAAAACAGACCGTTGACTTTGACTGGAATTTTTAATTGATAATTTATTTAAGAATATTTGATTTTAGTAGAATACTTTGGATTTCCTGCAATACAATCTACCGGTTCCGTTTGCGAATTTTATCCTTAATTTGTTATCAACAGTTAAGAATAGCGATGATGTGCATCAAAGAGGAAAATATCGATATAGAAGGATAAAATTTTAAATAAATCACAATATATAATTTTATCTACGCGACGTCTCACGGCTTTAGACATAAAGAAAAAGTGATTGAATATTGCATTTTTCAAAGACTTCAAAAGTTGCTATCTTCATTTGGATATCCAATCGACCAAATGTAAAATAATCTCAGTAGAGAATACTAAAAACCGACCTCAAAAGTTCGTGGAATTGCTATTACCTATTAATAATATATATTTATAATAATATCTATTTGCCAAGGTTCATTGAAATCGGTTACCCGAAAATGTGCAAAACCGGATTCATCCCCTAGTTTGCCGCCCTTAGAGGTAGAATATTTTCTTTAAATTTAAATGGGATCAATACTGCGGTACCCTCTTTCCAACAAAAAAAATCATCAAAATCAGTTCACAAATTTCCAACAAAAAAAAAAAGAGTACATACAAAAAATACAAAGGAATTGACAACCTCCTTCCTCCTTTTTGAAATCAGTCAATAAATAATAAAAATATAACGCACACACTCAACATAACTCCGCATTAGGGAAACCCTGCCATGGACACAACATGGATAGCCATAAATTATTATTCCTGGCCCGGGAATCGAACCTGCGACCTCCGTGTAGCATGGTAAATTGGAAATCGGAAAAAACGACGATACAATATATAGAAAAGTTAGTTTTTCTACATTCACCTGGGAATCAAATCCGGAACTTTAGAGATGGCAACAACATGAAAACTGGTGTGTGAGCCACTTGACCACAGAGGTCGTCAAATAAATCAAAATAATTGAACGGTGTTCCCTTAATTATTCTTATCGTTGATTCACACAATCAAGAGGCAAAATTAGTAACTGTATACTTAATTTTTTTATATTACTTCACTTGCAGCTAGTTGCGGTGGCGACAACAATGCAACCTCTGGCTGCGGTAATCACTGCGGCAACTCCTGCTCTGACTACAAGGAAAATAAGACTTGTTTAACTGGTTGCCGATATAATAGCTGTGATTGTAAACCAGGTTACGTGCACCATGATACTCTGTTCAAATGTGTTTTGCCAGTTGATTGTTGATGTGAGTACATTGTCTTATTTTATTGGTTATTTCTAAGCACTGTCATCAAAAACCGACTTCAGGGGGTTCTCAGTTCGGTTGTATCTTTTTTGTGTATGTTAAGTGATAACTCCGACATTTGTGAATCGATATCGATGATTCTTCTTTTGTTGAAAAGGGTGTACCTTAATAGTGGTTTCATCCAAATTCGAAGAAAACATTCCATCTCTAAGGGAGACAAATTAGGAGAAGAATCCAGTATATAGGATTTAACTTACTTACCGATTCCAATAAAACTTGGCAAATATATAAAGAAGACAGCTGTTTAAGAAAAACTTAAACATATAATTTAAATAAACACTAATAGTAATAGTACAATTTAGTAGTATTAATATATTAAGAATATGGCAATTTTCCGTTTTTATTTTGGTCAGGCAACATTGTATTTTCTTCTCTTCTGTCGAGATTCGCTCTGGGCCTTTTGGAGGGAAAAGTGTCGTTTTTATTTTGACTTTCAATTATTTGATGAAATCTAGTTTAAAGTGGAATAGAATAGTGCTATTGTGCCTTAATCGAAGATTAAAACGCGAAATTATACGAATCTCGAACTAAAATCGGCCCGTTCGAAGGAATCCCGAGTCAATCCAAGCACGCCGCCTCAAATTGCCTATCCTCTTTGTGGTGGCCATATTTACAGAAATATAATTAAACTTTTATGTTTTCGGCTGAAGGACTTTGTTTCCATGGCCAGCAATAATTTAAAAAAAAATCTCTTCTCTCAATAATCCCTTGTAACAGCAGTTCTAAATATAAGTTATTTTTGGAAATACAGTCCGCATTAGTAAATTCAGCTTGCATTTTATTTATGCAACAGCGAAAGGGAATAAGCAAACTTATGGAGGTCGGTTTTAGTATAAAAAATATAATTATAATTATTATTGTAATAGATATTTGCCAACGTAGGTAATTTTTTCGCCGTGTACTTATGGTTTTCAATTATCAACTTTCCGCTTAACTCGAATTTGAATTAAGTAAATAAAATGCAGTCAAAAGCAAGTTTCTAGAAAAAGTATTCGGTCAATCATTAACATAATTCTAAAACCTATCTAAGGCAATAATATCGTGTCAAACCTAAATACTTTTGTAATTTTACTAGTATTTGCTCATTATTAGTTTTCATTACAAGAATCTTTCTGTTGCTATCAAGGCAACGCAAATTTATTAGTTTTTCAATAATTTATTTTGCAAAATACAATGACTAGACATAACTCTTTAATATGAATGTAAAAAGAAATTTAAATGTATCTTATTTACTTTACTTTTTAGTAGCATTAGAGGTTTTTTTGAAAGAGTTCGTCCAGGGAAGTACGGCCTACCTATTTCTGCCGCCAAACAGTAATGTCAGTATTACTTGAAGGGTAAGGGTGCTGGTGAAATTACAAGCCCCTTAAGACTTGTCAACTTACGTTTCAGGGTGACGGGCGCAGCGGCAGTTTGCGACTTAAAGCTCTGAGTGATACTGCAAGTGTTATGGACAGGCGTGTAGTTTACCATCAGGTGCACGACTTGTTCATCCCGTTAACTGATATTATAAAAAAAAAAAAAATTCATAAATGACAAAAAAAATTGGAAAAACCTTTTTGCAGCTTTTTCTCAAAACGCTGTTTTTAATATTACAGTGTGTTGATTTGACACGGTAGAATATCTGATCATCAGTTTCTGTATTTTTTGTTTTTAAAACAACCACACCAATCACCTGGTTTCAAATCAGCAAATTTCCTGTCACCAATACCAGAGCAACGGAATTCACTTCGGGGCACAACCCAGAACACCTAGACCAAAACCAATTTAGAAAAGTTTCCTAAATTGGTCCAATCTGAAATGAAATCCGAGACCTCCACATCCATTGCCCACAGTACAAACTCTTGGGCTACCGGGAACATCAAAACTGTTCGTTAGTCGTAGAAGAAACGAATATATACGATTTTAGATCCTAAACAGTACTTTCATTTCCGAGACTAAAGTTAATTCCCTACAATAGTTAGCCCTATTACTTAGTAAGGTGCAAGATGAAAATAGTAATTATAATTACTTGTAAAAATTGCAAAAACAGGATTTTGTATAATATTTTCACTAAACAAATATATTGTGTTATCATAGATCTCATTTAAATGTGTTATTTTGTGCAGTTTTATAGTATCTCAATTATATATAAATTAATCGTATAATAAATGGTATATATAAATTACAAAAGCACACAAAATAATCAAATAGCTAACTGTCCTTTTTCTATACATTGCATGCGGAAAAGATGGAAAGAGATCCATTACCTACGTCAATTTCAAGAAGCTTATATTATAAACTTCTTGGTCATTTTCAATTGTTCGAACCACAAGTGATTGAAATATTTAGAACAAAGAAACTATAGAGTCGCTTTGATTTTAATTTTATTTTTAAAATTATTTTTTTATCAAACGTAAACGTTAACTAACAAAATATTGTTGTACTCGTTTTACGACTTGGGATTCAGAAGAACAAGTCAGAAAATACGTTTGCCCGAAAGAACGTCAGCTCGAATGTTCATAATATCAAATGTATTATTTTAGGAAGATTACAAAACAAAAGCTAATTTTGTCTTTGCGAAAAGCATCAAAATCACTCGAAAGCGTTAAGGTTTTATTATACATCGGTTTTCGGAATTACGGATATTGAGTTTACGTTTAGGTGGAATATCGGTACATTTCTTATAGGACACGCTTATTTTCACATTTGTAGTAATATTTGTATGTACGTATCTGCCCAACTCTTTATTATTTCTTTAAGTGAATTTGTACAAAATTCGACATAATAATATATATAAAAAATAATTTCTATTTACGATAAAGGTTACTCCATTACTCTTGTGTTCAAGTAATTTTTAGTCGAAACTAAACATGATGCATTTTGTTAAGTTTCCAGTAGAAGCTGAATATGGTGTTTTTGGGCCCTTAAATTGTTGTAAGTAAAATTAGGCAGTACTGCAATGGCGTTACAATTTAAATTAAATGTTTTAGTTTTTTATATTTCGTTACATGTCACTACGTTTGTATAGGTTAACCTCGGACATTTTTTCGTCGTTTTTGTATTAGACCCGACGTCCATTTGTTGGTAGGTCAATGATTATAATGGAGTTTTTGGCACCGAAGGTGTCCTGTCAAAGATTCCACTGACGCGGGTAAAGGAAAAGGTAGTTCATATTTTGATCCAGTTTGAGCTGTCAGCAAATAATATTACGAGATTATACCTCTGTTCTTTTTATACCTGGCTGTCTTATTTATTTCACTCTTTACTGACTTTTCAGTGACCCAACACACGGTTCATGCAAGACCTCTGTACATGCGTTTGTACAGGGTTAGCTCAATAAAACAACGTTTGTTGTTTCACGTACGCGTGCGATACACGCCCGCTCCCACCACTGCCTCGTGTCGTCATGGCGGGAACGGCGGGCCGCAGTGTGACATATATTGTCTATGGTACTTTATGTCAATATACTGCATCTCTCCCTTTCAATAAAATTAATAAAAATTTTAATAACATATATGATTCAGGAAAGGAAACTATTTTTCCCGATTTAAATCGCGTATATTTGTTATTTCAAATAAATCTTTATTTTGTTTTTTTAAACCTTTGGTTTGTTTGAAAAAACAAATATACGCGATTTAAATCCGGAAAAATAGTTTCATTTCCTACGTGTAACAATCGCGAAAACTTAAGAACTCGATATGTATGTTTTGCATATGTGTGTTGCAGCCACTTGAATGATCAGTAATGCAATAATTACTTTTTAATAATAATTAATAAAAAAAATTATTTATTTAATTTAATAATTATATGCTATACATAACTGCAAAATAACTGTTATTTGTGTAATGGCCAAATGTAAGTAAAAGGTATTTATTCCAATTATGTGGTAGACTAAGACGTACATTCAAAAAATTTTTTTCGGTACCTAAACATGTACCTTGGTAGGGTACAACAATCTATTAAACAGAACTATTATCAACGATAGACCACGATAAAAGATATTCGCCTAATATGTAATACAAACTCACATTTACATACATTTACACACATTACATTATTAATATGCATTCATATTGTTGATCAATCATTGAACATTGAATTTAACTGCCTCCGTAGCCGAACGGTTACCATACCGGACTGCCACGCAGAGGTCCCCGGGTTCGATTCCCGGGCCGGGAGAAATATTTGTATGGCCTACATTTATTTCTCTCGTGAGTTTGGGTGTAATTTGTGGTTGTCTATGTGTGTGTCCATGGCACCCGCGACACAGGGTTTCCCTAGTGCGGGGCTATGTTGAGTGTGTGCGTTATTATTGAATGAATGAATAATTTAATTATTAATTAATTATTGTTGCCTTCCATTATAATATCAATTAAACGATCAGGCGCTAAGCCAGCTTGCGTAAAGTTATAGGTAGGTAGTAAGTGCAGGTTACACGGGGTAAACGTGTTTATTTAGACTAGCCTGGTTGTTCTACTTAGAAACACTAGAATACAAATTCCACTAGACTGCCTTACCACTTAAATAATATCTATACCTATTTCTTGACATACTTAAGAGCATTCTTTTCCGTTAGAATTAATAAATTAAAGTACCTATTAGTAAAGTATCTACTCGATCTTATTCAGGTATATTATTACACGTCACATCACACCAATACGAAATGATTATGTGAATGAAAACACTTGAAGGTTGATCAGCCAGT
>NW_020653780.1:2127248-2127541 GCF_003589595.1 Hyposmocoma kahamanoa
ACGAAATGATTATGTGAATGAAAACACTTGAAGGTTGATCAGCCAGTTCTCCTGAACAAGATTAATACGGGCTTTGGGCTAAGACATCCTTGTGCTATTTTGGATTAATTGAAGTTAGCTCGCCCTCACAGCTTAAAGACTCCGATGGGGTTACTTGCGACATTTTGTTGGGGTTACCTGTAATGAAAATAATTGCCCTTGTAGGTACTGTTAAAATTTCTCTAAACTACCTCTTGATAATATATTTATTGTCGTTGGGGCTACTTCCCCTTGTAGGTACCGTTCAGATTTCT
>NW_020653780.1:2127551-2143059 GCF_003589595.1 Hyposmocoma kahamanoa
AGTCACTCAAAAATAAAATATATTTTGATTTTTATTTTTTTATTATTAATATATTTACAAGATCTATTTTGCTTAAACTTTAAGCAACAAATCTACTTTGATTATCAATTTTCATGTACCGTCACTCACACATTATGTGTGTAGTCGTAGGTATACATGGTAATTTGTAGTGCTTAAAATGACTTAATTTGCAATGCAAGTCAGCAATTTCAGTACAAGCAGTACCGACTACACAACAGCTAGAATATTTATTTTGGTAAGTATTAACAGGCACTTGTGTTTTTACTAGTTTCGCCAACGGTGTCAGTTCCTTTGTATCATTTCTCGAGCTAATGAAATATGACGCGAATGTAGTACACGGTGGTATACGGATAATATGTTTATACATATGTTATCTAAATAGACTTAAATTACTTGAAATCATAACTCCAATATGCAGATATTACGTTTATATGTCTTAAAGAAATGGATTCTAATCATTTGAAATCGTGGTACATATCTCCATTTCTTTTTCTTTTGAAACAAAATTGAAGCAAAGCTGATAACGCGACTGCACCGTGAAATATAATTAATTTATATTACTCACGTTCTTTGG
The DNA here is from genome assembly GCF_003589595.1 of Hyposmocoma kahamanoa. Taxonomy (NCBI): domain Eukaryota; kingdom Metazoa; phylum Arthropoda; class Insecta; order Lepidoptera; family Cosmopterigidae; genus Hyposmocoma; species Hyposmocoma kahamanoa. The sequence goes on from NW_020653780.1 coordinate 2,128,147, forward strand.
CAGGGTCGCCATTGCAAATTGTGGCGTTTGTACAGGGTTAGCTCAATAAAACAACGTTTGTTGCTTCGCGTACACGTGCGATACACGCCCGCTCACGCCACTGTCTCAGTGTCCACAGAACACTATACCTCGTGTCGTCATGGCGGGAACGGCGGGCCGCATTGTTACATGTATTGTCTATGGTACATTATGTCAAGACACTACACTGAGGATTATATATGAAACAGAATTTTAAGCTGAACATGCTCGTGACTGTACAGAGGTAACTAAATCGTCCAAAGTGGTTTACGGGTGAGGTAATAGTATTTCTTGTCTTCTTAAACAGATAAAATAAATGGGACCAATCTGAGGTACCCTCTTTCCAACAAAAAAAATCATCAACATCGTTTCACAAATGTCAGAGTAATCGCGCAACATACCCATAAAATGAAAATGAAATAACTTCTGCTCTTCTGAAGTCGGTTAAAAATGCATAAATACGAAGTTGTCATGAATTATCGGAACAAAAAGAAATGATCGCTAATCAAAAATACAGGTTATGAAATGCTGTCACAGTCGTTTAATTTTTTTAAATATTTCACCTAATATTTCACTCATAGTTGGCATAGCGTCTGGCACGGTATGCTAGAAGACGTCGGGTCGAATCCGGCCGGATCGAAGGAATTTTTCTGAGTGTTCGATCTTTGTATTATTAAATTTTTTTAAAACGTACTTAATACACAATAATGTTTCTAGTCGCATTTTAAACCTTATGGAGTAATTTCACATAAAGAGTAATTTAATTTCCATTCAATAAAAATTAAAAATTAGGGAACCTTTGATAAATTGCAGCTTGTCAATGTAAAACAAATTAGTTAAAAAATAGATATATGGTACTCGTCGCGACATCTGGCGTGCCAATAGGTACCTGATACCCAACTACGCTGTCTTGTATCGATTTTAGCAGTTCTCTTGACTTATTAGTCAATGTTATAACTATATTTTAAATTTTTATTGAATTGATATTCAATTATTTTTTATGAAATTACTCCTCAGTTACTAGACGCGTGATGCGAATGAAGCTTCATACTTGATGATACTTATCTTTTAATTTTGTCGAATATTACTTATTTGACAGTAATTGTGTCGGACGGATGTCGGACGGAGATCGAGAGTAGACCCCCTGATACGAATCGGACGTAGTACACAAACTCTCTTACGCTGATTTTGCTAAGCAATAAAACTGAAACAAAACTGCTTATTGAGGGTTGCATAGATCTCGTTTCACTGATTCCATATTAATGACACAATTTTGCTTAAAGTGTCGATAACGATAGTATCTGTTAAATGTTAAATGATAAGGACTAAGGACAGCACTGCTGGATATAAGCCTCCCCTAAAGACAGCGACGACAACTGGTCTTGTGCTGCTTGCATCTAGCGGATTGCAACCATCACGAGTTCGTCGGTCCACATTGTGGGTGTCTCACGCTCACACTGCGTCTTCGAGTACGCAGTCACCACTCGAGAGTCCTTGTGAATGGGGCTCCATCGGCTTTTGTGTCGCAAGCAAAATGCCTCACCTACTGCCACTTAGGCGCTGCGCAAAAGTGTCTTGTGTTGGATACAAGCAATAGAAGTCAATATTCTATGAAATATTATATATATATATGAAATATTTGCGGTTGGCGCAACCAGCGTCAGTGTCCGGTTGCTGAAACAACCAAAAATTAACGCAACAACAAATATTAATATGTAGTTAAATAAATAACGACTTTTAAATATCTTAACGTAGTACACAAAAATATTAAAATTGTATTGATGGTTTGCCGTAAAAGTGATATAACTTAGTTAACTAAATAAAAAGATACTCTTAAATTGTTAAAATAACACTGAAAAGTTTATGATGTAGTCAAATTTTATGAACTTCACAAAACTAAATAATGGGCTTTTAAAAATGTTCTACTTGACACAAAATTCCTATCAAGATTTAATATGTAGTCCACGTCAATTTAAAGGGGTCATTTTAATTATATTATTAACAACGCAAACTTCAGCAGGTAATTTAGGGCAGTAGAGAAGGTAAAAATAGGTCAATCTTATAGGTAACGGTATTTTATGGAGGATTTTTAAGCGGGATTAATTTTTGCACTTAATGCTTGCAATTAATGAGAATCAAATTAATGATAATCAAATAAATGATTAATGTAAATCACTCCAAAAGATCATGTAACTTAAAAGGTTGATGTGATGCCTTTTAACCGACTTCAAAAAAGGAGGAGGATCTCAATTCGATTGTATTTTTTTCTATGTATATATGTTACGCGATTACATCCGACACTCTTTTTTGTTGGAAAAGGGGTGTAATGGTCTCATTCAAATTTCAAGAAAATATGGTGGCGAATTAAGAGATGCATCCGGTTTATTGTATTACACCCACTTGCCGTTAACCGAGGTCAATGAAACTTTGCAAATAGATTTATATTTACGAACTTTAGAGGTCGTTTCCTTTTATAAAAAAAATATAGTTATTAAAATCGTTTATGTCAATTAGCACTGTTTGGAACCGTGTCGTTTCATTTGCATTCCAATTTCCACATTGTTCTTTATCTACATTGACTTACAATTATATGGACGTCGGGTTCGCGCTAAAAAGTGTCCGCACTTGTAAGGCGCTAAAATCGTATACAGAGCGCGACACTCCGCTTTAGTCTTCATTTGTTCTACTGACAGCGCGATACTGCATTGACATTACAATTTAAATTTCGAATAGGTTGGCTTGGGACATTTTTTTCGTGGTTTTTGTATTAGACCCGTCGTCCATTTATTTGTAAGTCAATGTTTATCTATTACTGGATAAGGTACAATCTCTCCAACTACTTTCATTATGACGTCATTGGATTATTTCACCGGTCAGCAAGTAACGTTTTATATACTTTTGAACTTTCGCGTTACTTTGTACTAACATTTGGAAACAGGAATAAACGCGTTTACTAGCGGTAGTTTTCACACCTACCTAGTTTACCGACGTTTCGGCCAAGTTGCACTGGCCGTGGTCACGGGCTCGGGCATCTAAACGTAAACGTTTATTCCCGTTTCCAAAAGTTAAGAAACGTTTTTTTTTTGGCGATTTTAATATTTTTCTACTCCGTCATTCCATTCCGCGATCTAGGGAACTACAACGCCAAAACGGTCTAATTTCTGCGAACACGTATAGTCGGTGGGGGCACTTATGTATCCACTATTTGTATAGCACTTAGTACAAATAGCGGGTACTTAAGTGAGGGCACCGCGCGTACATGTCAATAGTACCAGAAAACCAAACTATCAGCTCTAAACGTCTATACAGAGGAAAGCACCATCTGTGGCTAACTGGTTGCTTTGGGCAGTAACACTGAAATTGTAAATAAACTAATTCTCAACATCAGTCATCATTTTAGTAGTAGTAGAGCTCCTTGTGAAAGAGTTCGTCCAGGGAAGTACTGTCACCTTACCTATTTCTACGGCCAAGCAGTAATGACACCATTACTGTGTTTCGGTTTTCAAGGGTGCTGGTGAAATTACAGGCACATGGGACTCATTATGTATATATAACATGGGATGTCAACTTATGTCTCAGGGTGACGGGCGCAGTGACAGTGCCCCTCATATCTTTGCGATTTAAAACTCTGAGTGGCACTGCAACCGTTCAAACCGTGCAAATCAGGCTTGTTCTTGCACGACTTGTTCGTCCCATCACTTGACATTATAAAAATAGAAAAATAAATAAAAATCATCATCATCAACTCATTTATTCGTCCCACTGCTAGGCACAAGTCTTCTCTCTGGCAAGGGTTTAGGCCATAATCTCCACACATTTTCCGCGGATTGTGAACCTTTTTCCACATGCAGGTTTCATGAAATAATTATAAATTTCAAATTAAACTTCGTACATAAATTCCGAAAACCTTAGAGGTGCGAACTCCGGATTCGAACCCACGGTCTCCGCTTGAGATTCAATAGATTAAAATATTATGCTATCACGGCTTTTTCTACACTAATTCTCATTTGATGATAAGTGAAACTTTTAATTACGTACAAACAAACGAACCACCGCTCATCATTTTACGGCTTTGAGATACTAAGTTTATCAAAAAGAACTTTTTATGCTCCATTTGAAAAGGAAAAACTTATTTCAAAGATTATCCAAGACTGAACGATACGCGGACCGAAACAAAAAGTTTTGTGAATCTCTCCCGTTGGTGCGCAAGATTGATGTATAGCTGGGCAAAAAAATACGACCTTTCTTCAGTAATCGTACCTTATTGCCTTGAACGAAAGAATCACGCTGAAGGTTTTAGGAATAAATCCAGAAGATATTCAACAGCTCTTTCCTGGGTTCAGACCGCATTTTATAGATCTAAGATACGCGAGACGTTTTTCATGAGTATCTATAAAGTAAAACAACCTGTGTAGTAAGTTTACGTAGGTACTTCCTAGATCATACGTATCGTATTCGTAGGAAAACTGTAGTTATTAATTTATAACTAATTATCTCCAAAAATGTTTGAATATTTTTTGCGGTATTTCAATATTAAGACGACCTCGGTGGCCTGGGTGCGTACAGATTTGGCGAATGCGCCGCGAACGTGCTGCATGTACGATGCGCGCGCGCTGCACGGGTGCTATATGCGTGCCAGTTAAATACATGTTAATAATATATGTGGCGCACAAGCGGCACACGAACTGTACGCAAACAGATCGCACGACGTAATGCACGTGTGCAGCTTGCGAGCGTTATGGTTTACACTGTGGTGTCTGGTTACGGAGGTCCCGGGTTCCATTCCTGTTAGGACCAATTTGGGAAATAAACTATTCCAAATTGGTTCTGGTCTGGGTATTCTGGGAAGAGCCACAGAGTATAGGGAATTCCCTAGTTCGATACCAGGCAATTGGGTTAGTCATCTTGAACATTACTGGGATATTATAATTTTAAATCGAGTTTCCATTGTACTACATGTTACTGTAATGCTCGTGTGTGCATTTTATAAAAACAACGAGTCTTACCACCTTTTTTTATTATATCAAGTGACAAGACGAACAAGTCATGCACTGTTATGGATAGGCGTGTCGCCTACATAACAGTTGCAGTGTCACTTAGGGCTTTAAATCGCAAAGATCTTAGGGGCACTGCCACTGCGCCCGTCACCCTGAGACATAAGTAGATAAATCCCATGTGCCTGTAATTTCACCAGCACCCTTAACCTTTATGTTTAAAACGGAACGCAATAATACTCACATTAGTGCTTGGCGGCAGAAATAGGAAAGGTGGCAGTACTTCCCTGGACGAACTCTTTCACAAGGGGCTCTACTGTAACTAGACATTACAGCCTTCAGCCTAAGGCAGTAATGACTTTCTCATTACAGTGAATGCAAGTATTTTAACAAATGCGACAAATTTTGTTTCGTATCAATTACTACCTACACATTTCCAATAAAGGTCCCTTTTCTCAGATAGCGTGACAAAAGTTTTCTTGCTTCGTCCTTATAATTGCGCTTATCTATGTTTAAGAATGATTGACAAGGTATTTTGTAGTTTTTCTTTATATTTGTTTCATACAAATGTGTGGATTGAATCTATCCCTTTTCTCGATAATGTCACACCAATTTGTCTTCCTTAGTTTCGTAAGATCCATCAAACTACAATAGGAAAATCACTAAACGCCCAATGTACATCGAAATGTACTAAATATAATTAATTAATAATTAATTAAATGCTTCAGGCCCCGAGCAATTATGCCCTCAGTTTTGTATGAAAAACGTTTTTATTTAGATACCCTATGGTCAGAATAATAACATAGTATAGTTTTAAATTTGAATGCGATATTTTCGTTATAAAGTATTATATCAGTGGGCATTTACGTGATCATAGGATGAATATTTATTGGGTCTGAATCATTTCACATAAATTATGTACATTTTAACGTACAATAGATTTAGAACGTAGGGTGTCCATGAAATTCCTTTATATCTATTTGAAATTCCTCTACAAGAATTCTGCCAATTCAGTTCATTCTATTCAAACTTAAAGGTTGCCTACTAAATTTTGTATTCACGGGGAAACTTAGATAATGTGAAGATTACTTTGTAATTTGATTCAAACCGGCGACAGGGGAATATTAAAATATCAATTTTACGCTTTATACATCAGACGAAACTTTGCTTCAGTACTTTGTATCAAAACTTTGATAACTTTGAAAGTTATTGTGCTACAAAATAGACGTGTCATTTTAAGATTAAAAGTTTCAAGTGACATGCCTTAATCAGGCTTGCTTTATTATTGTAAGGGTTTGGAGGAATTTTTGAAATTACGTACGGTGAAACAAGATTACTTTTGAAATAATGGTCGATTTGAGACTACGTCTTAAGGACATTTATTGTCGCCTTATAGATTGACAGAAATGAAAAGGAATTCACAGTTATTTTATTTGGAATACATAGCATCAAAAAGGATTAGTGCGTTTTTGTCTTAAACTGCCAATTTGTTGGTTTACAAGTTTGCTCCACAGAACAATAAATAGAATAGTAACCATCGTTACAACGATACAACACAAAAACACACAGAAACAAAATATAAAAAAGACAAAGCTAAAATAAAACAATAATAAAGTTAAAAACAAAATAAAAACAACAAAAGAAACATGAAATATTCAACGCAATTTATATAAATATGTATATGTGCGGGTGTGGCGTATGTAAAAGGATCTACTTAGCTAATGTCACAGCAGAAAAGGCTGTGACGTTGATTTTCAGTGGACCCTATACAGTATAAAATGCTGTAGAAATGCTTAATTTGCGTGGCGCGTGCCAACAGTTTGCGGAGTTCCGCAAAGTTGACTTTAGTCCGCCATTTTCGCTTTGTACGTCAAATATCTCGCGCAAAACCTCGAAAATCGTAGAAAAATGACTTACTTCGCTACTTTGGAGTGCAAACGATAGTCGCACTTTTAGTAGTAGTAGAGCTCCTTGTGAAAGAGTTCGTCCAGGGAAGTACTGCCACCTTAGCTATTTCTGCCGCCAAGCAATTATGTCACCATTACTGTGTTCCCGTTTTGAAGGGTAATGGTGCTGGTGAAATTACAGGAACATGGGACTTGTCAACTTATGTCTTAGGGTGACAGGCGCAGTGGCAGTGCCCCTCAGATCCATGCGATTTAAAGCTCTGAGTGGTACTGCAACTGTTATGGACAGGCGTGTAGCTGGTAAGCTACACGCCAAATAACTATATAGCTAACTCGCCTGTCCGCTCGTTTCACAAACCCACACTTGTGTTTTTTTATTTTATTTTATTTTTATTTTATTTATTAGGTTCACCAACGTTGCGTACAATATTACTTATATTCGATATACATATATTATTTTATAATCTAATTGCCACAAACACTTAAAGGTAAACACAACATGCACTGACTAAAAGCTAACAATGTCTAATAAAAACTAAAAACTAACAGTGTCTAAATAAAGTAAACAATAAAGATCACAATATGGAGCACAATATACTGAAGGTCACTTATTTGGTACAGTCGAGTAAGTGAGAAATTTTCTTCCGAATCTTGAGAGGTGAATCGTGGTGAATGTCAATGCTATCACTGAAACCATTCACCGTTCTACTCAACCTTGCGACGGGTGAGTTTGAGCCAAATACAGTTTTACGAGGTGGGACACTTAATGGACTAATTTTGTTACGCGGATATCTAAAGGGAACACGCAATTTGAATTTTTGAAGCAAATGAGAGCAATCCACTTCATGACGAAATATTTTTGACACAAATGACATATCCAAAAGAGTTCTACGTTTCTCCAAAGACATCACATTGAAATGTGATAAACGACGCTGGTACGAGGAGAGTTTTTTCTTGGAGATTCCACATGAGTACATTAAGTGCCAAACAAATCTTTTTTGAATGCGTTCTAAACGTAAGGAGTGTGTTGCGTAGTGTGGTCTCCAAACAACACTGCAGTACTCCAAGATACTGCGTACTAAGCTATTATATAACATAATTTTGGGTTTACAGCTTCGAAAACTTTTAATGTTTCGCAGTACGAATCCCAACATACGCGAGGCCCTACTTACAACATTATCAATATGCGGAATAAAAGTTAATTTGTTGTCAAATATAACACCTAAATCTCGAATTTCATCCAATACCTGTATCAAAATGTCGTTTATGTGATATTTGTAAAGAACCATGTTATGCATTCTACCAAACCTTACCACAAAGCATTTACTAGCGTTTAAGGTCATACCATTCTCACTACACCAAGCAACCACTTCATCCAACTCACTCTGAAGCAAAACTGAATCCTCAACGGTATCAATCACTCTGCAAAACTTTAGATCATCTGCATATAAATACGGTTTTGAGTATCTAAATCTGTGAGGAATGTCATTTACGAAAATATTGAATAATACCGGGCCTAAATGAGAGCCCTGCGGTACACCTGATGTGACATTGATCGATTGTGAATTGAAACCATTAAGGACAATGTGAAAACTGCGATTATCCAGGTAAGATTTCACCCATCTTAACATAGAGTCGCTGAAGCCATACACCGATAACTTTTGCAGCAAAAAATGGTGGGGAACACGATCAAACGCCTTACTAAAGTCCGTGTATATAACGTCCACCTGTTTATTAGCGTCTAAAGATTCAAATAGACCTTCTGAAAAATCTACCAAATTGGTAGCTGTAGACCTGTGTTGAACAAAACCATGTTGAAAGTGGCTCAAAAATAGCTTAGTGTGACGCATTATACACGGACAAACCAATGATTCGAATAACTTGGCAAAACAAGATAGAATTGAGATTGGCCTGTAGTTACTAACCAGGTTCTCATCACCGGACTTAAATACAGGTACAATTTTGGCTATCTTCCACGCAGATGGGAATATTCCAACAGCAAGTGATGCATTGAAAATCATTAATAGCGGATCCACCAAGTATTCCGCGCATCTCACGATAAATATTGGAGGGATTCCATCCGGGCCAGCACCTTTATTTACGTTGATGCTCTTTAATTTCTTTAAAACCATGTCACGATTCAGAGTTGGCGATGTTAACAACACACTACAGTTTGATGTATCCAGTGGATCAGCTAGCTGAGCGGAATTACAGGTCACATCATCATTACCACTTGAGTACACAGATCCAAAATGAGACGCAAAATATCTACAAATTTCCCGACCATCCGAAGATGTCTGATGGCCGTCGGTCATAGAAATGGGATATGAACTTGCTCCTCCACGTTTAGATTTTACGTATGACCAAAATAGCTTGGGGTTTTTCGTTATCTGTGTCTCTAGGTTAGAAATATAGCGATTGTAACAGTTACTGATTAAACGCGAACATCGGGAGCTCAGTAGTTTTAATTCCAGTTCATCCATTGGATTTCCGTACATTTTAACGCGACGTCTGAGATTATTCTTCTCCCTTAGAGATCTCATCAAACCACGATCAAACCACGGCGGATATGAATTGTTCCTAACTTTCTTTTTAGGTACAAAAATATTTATAACTTTGCGAACTTTTTCATAATAAACATCCAACATAACATTCACATCATTCATATCGCCGAACAGAAATTTCCAGTCGTACTCCATGAGCTCCTTACAGATTCTTTCGTAATCTGCCTTCCAAAAGTTTAGTTTTTCTGAGTCAGTTCCACATACTACTACAGGCGCTTCAGTTAAAGGGATTACAATATCCAAAGGAGGGTGAAAATTATCTAATTTGCTAAGTAAATTATGAGAGGATTTTACCATGCAGGTAGGAAGATCAGATAACACCAAATCAAGTATTCTATTAAGGTTATTAACTGTAGTATTATACTGTTTCAACCCATTTAGTAGAGTGAAGTCTATAAGGGATTGGCACAACTCGGGGTATTTGCCAATCAAAACCTTCAACGAACACCAGTCGATACTACTCAAGTTAAAGTCTCCAATGATACAATTGTGATTGGAATGCTCAATGATTGTGGTACAATTTTTAAAAAATAGCTCTAGTGAGGTTTTCTTTATAGGAGACGGCAAATATATAGCACATATTGATATTTGTTTGATAGTATTTGCAAACGGAAATTCAATCTTTAGCCAGAGTTCCTCAAGACTACTTTCCCATTCGATCATTCTTTTAGATTGAAATCTCTTCAAAACTGCTATTAGAACTCCACCACCCTTAGAATGAAGATCAGTTGATCTATCATTTCTGTATACGACATACCTACTATCAAAAAGTTCACTGCTGCTGACAGAACTATTCAACCAAGTCTCCGTAAGAACAACAACATCATAGGTATTACATAAGACCTGACAGTAAAAGTTGTGTGTTTTCGTCCTTAATCCACGTGTGTTTTGGTAATATATATTTAGTTGGCTTAGCTCCTTTAGAATGTAATATCAAAAAACCATACAATTACCAGAAATAACAATAAAGAACTTAGTATCCAAATCATTTGATGTTTTTTAGCATGTCCATGTTCTTTACTAGTATGAAATCGGTATCATCACTTTTCCTCAGAAAAATCTTTCCGCTTCTAATCCAGACGTATTTGTAGCCTTTGTCCTTGGCTGATGTCCTTGTGTTATAATGTCTTTCATTACATAACAGTTACATAAACTCTACTATGACACGAGGGACGGGATGAGCAAGTCGTAGGCATGCCTACCCATAACAGTTGCAGTGCCGCTTAGAACTTCAAATCGCAAAGATTTGAATCTCTGAGCTCTAAGGGGCACTGCCATTGCGCCCGTCTCCCTGAGACATAAGTTGACAAATCCCATGTGCCTGTAATTACTATATTACTCGATTTTGAATCATAATTCCAGTCCAATCAAATAAATTCACAAACTACCATAAGGTAGCTTACAACCAACTTAATAGTTCAGCAAATTTGATTCATGACTTAGAGTAGTTTATCTATCGGTTATTGATTACATTTTGATGTCTTCGATTCATTTACTGTAAACTTCGAATACAGCTAAGTCAATAGTTTATAACGTTAAACCGATTCCTATACCATAATAAGTAAAGTTGAACTTAGTTGCAAAATTGAAGATACTGTCGAAACCAGAGTCGGCTTATCTACATTTGTAATATAAGACGGACTGCTACGGTTGATATATGTAAAACAAGAATTTGCTACGACGTACATACAATGTGCGATGTTGTACCCTTTACGACGAAATTTCCGAAACCGCAGCATTCTACTTTAAACTGCACCTGTAATACTCGCGAGAGTAGGGAAACTTTTATCTAGTTTACTGACTATGATAGTGGATGCGCGATATTCAAGCTCGCTTGTCAAAATAACTCGCGTGACGTAATTTTTGAGTAAATTGACTGCTTGAAGAAGATTTCTCTTTCGTATTTTAGCTGATGCAAAGCTTTGTGGGTAAGTTGATTTTGTTATTATCTGTACCTAATTTGCGAATATTTATGTCGATTGTTTTGTAGATAATCACGTTATATTGATTCAACAATCAATTGGGTGTGGATCTATTAAGTCGGTCAATAATTTTACTGCGGAGATAATTATTTGAATCAGTGTTTATAAGTGTTTTGGGTAAATTTATATTAATAATGCTGTGTGTTGTACAGATAATAGTTAGTAGCAGTGAAGCTCCCGGTGAACGAGTTCGTTCAGGGAAGTACTGCTAAGGAAGTAATTAATGTTGAAATTACAGGTACATGGAATTTGTCAAGTTACGTCTCAGGGTGACGGGCACTGTGGCAGTGCCCCTAAGATCTCTGCGATTAAAAGCTCTGAGTGGCACTGCAACTATTACGGATAGGCGTGTTGCTTACGTCCAGGCGCATATTCGTCCCGTTACTTGGTATTATAAAAAAAGACGGCTGCACGGCAAGTTACAATTAACGGATCTCGTTCCGTAGCACTGGAGGCGATATTCGAATAAAAGTTTGTAGCTCGAGCTGTTGTCTGTATATTATGTTATACTGTCTATTACAGTTTACTTTGCTTGTGACAATGTTTGAATTTGGGATTCTAGAACATCTAAAACATAGACTGCAAATTTGATTTAACTTATTTTTCATCCTATAATATTTTGTATAATAGTTTGCGATGGTCAATTGTAATTTTCATATACTTTATTAGTAATAAGTCTCGAATATCTAAACCTAAACTCGATATATACTTTATTAGATTATAAGTTGAAATATACAGCTTGCCTGTACAATAAAAGCTTAAATACTGGAAAGTAAAACTAAAAGTAAATTATATGAATAAAATAGGGTCCCGCCGCAAGGTGCCCAAGATGCTGGTGGCGTTCCCTCATTGTTATTTCAATATGAACAAGTTGTAAAATCAGACGTGAGGAAGAAACACAAATGCCAAGAGATAGCGCTTCTTCTTATCCTAGCGATGGCACACACTACAGTGGCGACGAGTGAAAACTTTCGTTAGTAAAGCCGGTTCAAAAAAGTCACCTACCTTAATAAAAACTTACTTTTTTCGTAAAATACGTGCATAGTATAGTAATCGAATTGAACCAAAGCGGCCATTTACAAATAAATAGTACAGAAAAAAACAAAACGTACCTGTACAACTTAACAAAATGTACCTATTAAAAAAATCTTGAAAAGACGCCTTGGCGAAACTTAAAACAACACTTATTAACAGACAACTACTACCAGTAAAGTTAATTTCACTGGTTCTATAACGCTAAACATAAAATTTATTACTTTATTACATTATTTTAACAATTAATTACCTGTAAACAAACTTTCATATCGCGAGAATTGCGACAAGTGAATACAATTTTTGCCACTTAAATTTTTAATTGAAACTGCTAATTAATACGAGCTTCTCTTTCCTTTACGTAGGCTAGGCCTAGTAAAGTAAAACACTAAAACAAACATTTTGTAGCGTTATTTATCGTTCAACATTTACAAAATACTAATAGACCTTTTTTAATTAATATGTTGTTATAATATTTGTATAATTGTAAAAACAAGTTTTGAACTTGGCAACAGTCTTTCCTAAGAAACATTTTGGCGGTAAGTTAGTACGGGTATTTAAAAACCAACCTTCGCGCTATATGTAAAAAGGTTTAAATTTAAGTGAATAATCTATCATAACTCCATCATTAGCGGATTACCGGCGAGCCATTTCTATCAATGTATGATAGCGGACTTGTGTGAATGCGTGCGTGAATTTTAATGTATGGGCGTAGGTTTTATGAATGAAATGAAAGCCGAAAAATTACCAGCTTAACTCAGGCTGTGATTGGTTAAAAAGATCCATCGGGAAGCTCCGGTTTATCAAAGACAGATTACTTCCTACATTCCGACACACACTTTATTAATGAATATTTCGAGTAAAATTTTTAAGTAGTAGTAGTAGTAGGCATGTGCGCTGTCTCCTACAGTGTTTTGATTATCCGCGGAAAATTTTAGGCAAGCCGGTGGGAATCGAGTTATATGGACGCCCCGCCACTGATACACTATAATGCTTGCCAACGTTCTGAAAGAAGTCGCCAATCGGCGTACGCTACTCGCCGATTGTCACCCAGGGTACACCAGACATACAGGAAAGGAATGTACGTCGTCGTGCGAGGAGGCTCCTTTTGCAGCCTAAGAGATAACGCTGATATATATTTTTCAATATTTTCTGCTCAAAAAGTATTTATCAAAGTATAAATGAGTTCACTTTGCTCAAAGCAGTTTGTTCTTGCTAATTTCATAAACACCTGTTTACGCAGATTTCCGAAGCGACTGATTAAATTACGGTACATTTCTGGAGAAATAATAACACCTTTGCGTATTACTTAGAAATTGGTAGTCAAAATTACTCGTATATTATTACGGTGTCCAAATACTATTCAAAATTTTTATCTGCTTGAGAAAGTCATTATGGCATATTCGGTTATCAAAACGCCTCGTAACTTAATGTAATAACTCTTGTAATCTTCAGACAATAGTTTTTTTACATGGGTATTTTATCCTTGCAATGCTCTGTTTAGAATAAATGTTTTTAGCCCGCCTTTTCGACTGTGGACACATTTGTTGAAATAATATTAAACCTGATATTTTAAAATGATTCCTTTTTTTTAAATGATTGAATTTTTTTATGATACGAAGTGACGGGACGGACAAGTCGTGCGCCTGGTGGTAAGCGAACCTCCTGTCCATAACAGTTGAAGTGCAGGAGGATCACTCCCGCTGCGCCCGTCACCCTGAGACATAAGTTGGCAAGTCCCATGTGCCTGTAATTACACCAGCACCCTTACTCTTTAAAACCGGAACGCAGTAATGCTCACATTACAACTTGGTGGTCCGCAAAATTATTATTTATTATTTGGTGGTTTTAACCACTCCATGTCAATTTTTATATCAATAAGATATTTATCTACTCATCTGGAAAACCCTTTTCCGACCATTGGTCATGACTTTGAAAAGAGTCCTTTTATGATTTATCGGGACCACGGTTGTGGTGTGAAAGGTTATTTGATTATGGCGTGCGGTAAGACAGGCGCGTTTCAAATGCATAACACTGAAATGAATGACGGGCCGCATCGGCGTCGGCCACGGAACGCGATGAAGGCACGAATTGTAAAGAATGTGAGCTATTTAACTTGAGGTAAATCGTATTCTTATTTTAGTTACGGTTCTAGCGAACGACAAAGAACTCTTAATGGAATTCAAACCGGAATGGTACGGTGGGTTATTTATGAAAAAATATTTTTTAAACATAGGAAATGAAACTATTTTTCCGGATTTAAATCGCGTATATTTGTTTTTTCAAACAAACCGACGTTTCGGGCCCTTTACAGGTCCCATGGTCACGGTTGACTGACCATGGGACCTGTAAAGGGCCCGAAACGTCGTTTTGTTTGAAAAAACAAATATACGCGATTTAAATCCGGAAAAATAGT
>NW_020653780.1:2143459-2159444 GCF_003589595.1 Hyposmocoma kahamanoa
CCCGGGCCGGGAGAAATAGTTGTATGGCCTACAATTATTTCTCCCGGCCCGGGAATCGAACCTGGGACCTCTGCGTGGCAGTCCGGCATGGTAACCGTTCGGCCACGGAGGCAGTTAAAAAATGAATCTATAACTCGCTGTTACCTGTTTTATTATCTTATTAGAGTATATTTTGAGTTGGATGGAATATTTTAGAATATGCTGAATAGAAAGGGCCCTTAAAAGCCAGGCCATAAGTACCTGGAATAGACGAGTGTGTATAAAAGGGTTGAGCTAAAAAGGTATATACTTACGTCATGAGTACAAATTCATATTCAGCTTTCCTTAATAGGAAAGGGTGATATGTATCTGTTTGTGTTTAATTTCAAGTATAAACACTAAGATGGAAGGTTCATAATACTCTTAGAAATCATTATATGGGTTCTCCATTGTAAAATTAACAATAAAATAGAATAATTTCTAATTTCAGAAATTGTTTCCAAAATATAAAAAACAACCATTAGGACATTACAATTTAATTTAACTTTATTCCTTCGAATAAGAGTATTGTTTCATTCCTTTCTTTACAAGCGCGCACAAGAGGAGGGTAAACAGGGACGTCAGAATTAACTTCAGTACTTACGCGACCCACTTTGTTTGCCATATACACGCGGTATAAGAAATAAGGTTGCAAAGCACTGGATTGGTGTACGAGGTGAAAAAAGTGCAATCAAGTATGACCTTACCACACCCTTATTTGGTAGACCAATGCTGATGTTGAGGAGGAGCAAAAACCGTGTATAGTGGCATTTTATTGGAGACAATAAGTTAATATTATTGATACAAAGAATCAGAAGAGAAAGAAGGATAGACCAATACAAAGAAAAATTCCACATTTACACCGTAACAGCGACGCCCAAACGAACGAGCGGATAATAATAGAGTGGCAGCTGTTTCATACTGCTACTGGCGCCTACCATTTTGATTTTTTTCTTTTGAAAGATTTTAAAACTACGGCCAGAGTTAATTGAGAAAATGTGATCAATTTCCAGTTTGTTACAGTATTGTTTGGTGCAACGGGCAGGTGTCTACAACTCGACGTAGAGCGACAATTGGCTCTTGCCTTTAGAGCTTAAGAAGATTTCGAAATCGTGTGGAGAATGCTTCTTTTGTCTGCCTACAAATCGTAAGGTGTTCTAGGTGTTGTTATGAAATTTTTTTTTGTACTTTTGCATATAGAGATTTGTATGCCCATCTCAGACCCTTTTTGGCTAGTTTATGTGTTGCGTCATTGCCACGTGAGCCGCTGCGTTGTATGTATCCAAACTGCTTTTGAGCAATTTAAAAGATCATGTGAATCGTACTTACAGCCGTTGATATTAAGAATTAGTTTTTTTATGGCATACTCAGTTTCATCGACACAGGTGTTGGATGACGATCTATTTTTTGATTATAAACATATACATATATATGTATACTTGTGGTATCGCACTAAAACTGCATTATGATCGGAAAATTGTTCATAATCTGGTATGCAACCGAATCTTTTCTGCTATGTGTCGTTCACTTTTCGTTCAGCATTATCATACCGAAGTAAGTTTTTATGCAAATTATTATGTATATTGCGTTGTTATATTTATAACGTATTTCTTTTGCAATATTAATATCGGTTATTATTAACATCTTTGTTGCTATTGGTAAAAGGATTATAGGCTCACTTTTATGAAATGGGAGTATAACTAAAACACAACAGTTTGTCGGCAACGTAAGTGCAAAACCACTATACGAATTAGAAATAAAATTATTTAAATTTATATCACTTATTCGATTAGACTTGATATGATATATTCGTAGCGATAAGGTTGCAATTTATGATTTATTATGTGTATTCGTGTTTATTTTTTTAATTAAGATGCAACAGTGTCAGATTTCTGGACTAGGACCTCTGCCTTGAACTGCCAATTCTCTCTATCGGCAGCCAACTTCGACGTGCTTGGTTCTTAATTATTGAAAACAAGATCACTTTCACTTTGTCTACAACTCCAAGAGATACATTCTGCAGATTAGCTGTAGTGCCCTCTGTATATTCACAGCACACTTTGCGATCTGGAACCCGCCTATCAACTGTGGCAACTATAAACTATTATCTTTTTTTAAAAAGGCCACACTATAATAATAATAATGATAACGTACACACATAGATAACAACAAATTACTCCCAAACTCACGAGATAAATAAAGTAGGCCGTACAAATATTTCTCCCGGCTCGGGAATCGAACCTGGGACCTCTGCGTGGCAGTCCGGTCTGGTAGCCGTTCGGCCTCGGAGGCAGTCAAACTATTGTATGATAGTAATTTTGTGCTATGCTCTGACCAAGGCTTAAAATCGCTGTAGAACATAAGCAATAAGAAACTAAAATACTTTATAGAAATAGGTCACATAATACCGTAGTTGATTAGATAAGTGCTTTATTTAATAAATGACAAAATTCATTCATAGTAGAGATTTGATTTTTGAAATTCTACTCTATCAAACCACAGCCTTCGATTTTCAACGTGCAATAATAATTATCAACCATTTCTGATGTAATGTTTAAATTATTTCTACATTTTGAACGAATTATATTTTGTTTTGTATCAGCATAACAAAATGTGACGACAATTAAATGAACTGTTGCTTCCCAATCAAAAGTTCGACGAACAGTTCGAATCACCGCGGCGGCATGTACATACCTGTGATTTTAATTTCTAAGTTCTGGGTTATTTGTAAAATACAAACAACCTAGCAGGATTATATTACTAAAATAATAAACACAACTTTTGATGATAAATATACCAAAAATATTTTTTTTTTCTTAATGAATGGCTTGTGAAACTAATTGTCTCTATTCTGCCAGTGTCCGTTTCATACTAGTTACATTCATGGTGGGAGTGTATACAGAAAATATGTTCGGTGACTCAGAGGGAGTGGCGAAGAGATTTTTGCACAAATTGATTTGTGGAACAAAGGAGACGACACAAATTAGATAACACAAACTGTTAGTAATATGTATGCATATATTATGTCAAAATATAGTGTTAATACAGGAACAATATTTAGAATTTAATACGATTCTTATGTACCTGTACAAATTCACACCTTTAGTTGATAATTGACACTTTTATTTCTGTATTTTTAGCAATGTCTCCCGTGCTGTCATAAAATAAATTTGGTGGTGGGTGCTTTGTTTTCCTACCGCACAGGGTTATTACGCTTTAGAGCGTTTGTGCGCTACGTCCGATTCGTATCAGTTCCGAATCTATCTAATTTTATCTATATCTAATTTTAGTAGCAGTAGAGCTCTTCATAAAAGAATTCGTCCAGACAAGAACTGCCACACACATAAACACAGTAATGTTAGCAATGATCGTTAGTAATGATCACATTACTGCTAATATTACTGTGTTTATGTTTTAAAGGGTAAGGGTGCTGGTGAAATTACAGGCACATGGGATTTGTGAACTTATGTCTCGGGGTGTCGGGCGCAGTGGTAGTGCCCCTCAGAACTTAAAGCTCTGTGTGGCAATGCAACTGTCATGGACAGGCGTGTAGCTTACCATCACGATTTGTGCGTGCCGTTGATATTATTAAAAAAAGTGACGGTGCGAAATGTCACAGGGATCATTTTATCTCTAGGTGTACAAGCGATATTCGTATTTTCTCGGATACTTAGACTTAGTGCAGAAGCGATATCCGAAGTGGGTGTGAATTTTCTAGATTTGTAGTCTTTAATTTGGAATGAATATGAATCGGATGCAGAGAGCGATCTATTTAAATATTTTAATTTTATATGAAAGTAAAATCTGATGAATTATTAGCATAGAACAAAAGTTGTTGTTTTTGGTGTAAGTAAAGTAAAGTCCTGCGAGGTCAATATTTTAAAAAGAACCCTGTGTCCTTAGTAACAGTTCTATCTGGCTAACGGTAAAGGAAAACCGGTCGAAGAAAGTTCACAATCGCGTAGCGGCGCGCTAAACCCTCTCGTTACGAGAAGCGAGCCCAGCAGTGAGACGAATAATAGCTTGACGATGATGTTTAATTTCTTCGTACTTTGTGTACAAAGTACGCCTACAATTATTGACTTGGAAAGGGTTTATTGAAAGGTCCTTTTTTACGAATGGATAACTTCCAATATTGCTAACAGAAAGCTCCCGTGTTGACGGAAGTAAAAACAGGCACGGATTTAGAGTTCAAAGTTAAGAGGTCATTTAGATATTCTACTAACAAATTTTCAACTTGCTGGCACTGATGAGCTACCTACAAAAAGAAGTATAAACTGAATTCAGTGACGATTGGTTTTTAATTTACTCCATTAAATCCACCACTGTCTGCAACCGAATGCAATTAGAAGTTGGAAGTTGTAAAAAAATCGACTCAGCGTTTTTCAATATGAAACTTTATTATGAGGAATGGAAAGTTTTAATAATCCCTAGCGACGAGGCTAGTCTGTCCGATTCGGAGAGACGTTTTACAATATGTGGTTTTGGTGCATTGCTTTTAAATGTAAAAATCATTTCCTATGTGCATGTTTGAGAAAAAGTATTTATGTTACATAAAAAGGCGTCAAAACGCGGCTTCCCGCGTCTGTGATTTTACAGATTTTCTCACACGGTCGACGACTGCCGACAGCCACACACGCATATTAATAATTAACCGGTTACATAACAATTCCCAACGTTGTACACCTGCTCTATGCTTAGTCTATGCACCGCTACGGACACGTTTGCGTTGTCACCAATGAGCCTTTTCCTTGGTGTGCGGGTGTGAGTTTGTGTGAGGCGACATTGGAAGTCGGTTATGGATTTTAGATAGATTTTGGTTAGCCTTTATATATTTCCTATTATTAAAGAGAATATTAGATAAATTCTAACAATATACATGATATATTTATATTTCTATTGAATATCATGATGTTTTTACAACCATGTTACTAATTGTTTTTGTGAAAATATTCCACTAATTTGTTATTATTGATACAAATATCGAACAAAATACAAAGAAAAAATTCCTTCGACCGATTGCTATAGCAAAAAAAGCCGTTTGAAAATCCAATACAAAGATTGGCAACAAGCACCTACTAATATAGAAATTTGTAAGACCTGGTGGCTCCATCCGCAGCCCAGTTGGCAGAGCGGTAGCCACGTTGAAGCGACAGATGCTGGTTCTAGTTCAGACTGGTCAAAGGATTTTTTCTTTGTAATTGCCCGATATTTGTATCAATAATAATATAAGTATTTTTCTTCACGCCGTGTAGCAACGTTGACGGCTATAAAGTAACTCCCACTGAAGGACTCTTGGGTTGGTTGATTGTTAATAACTAGCTTCAATTAACGATTCTTTTGACGTCGCAAGTGATTTATTGGAAATTTATTCAACTTTTAAAATTTAATTATTTTTTTGGCTGACCGACTTTACGCAAATGGTCCTTTTAAATACTAGAAGTAGATACCTACTACTAGTAGATACTAGTATATACATACTTTGTTATTAATAATCAGTATCAACCTTGTGTCGAATGTTTTGCTGGCGTTAAAATTGTCAAAGAGGCTGTAGATATAGAGCTAATTTTGAAGGTTCCAGCTTCACAAGTATTAGATTTTTATGGAAATTGACGACTGCATCTATTTTATTCATCATCATTAGCTTATTTATATGTCCCACTAGTGGATACGGGACTCCTTTCAGGCGAGGTATAGGCCATAGTCCGCCATGCTGGCTCAATGCAGGTTGGGGGAAATACCTTCGGAAAACGTTCATACGTTTTCCGAGGGTGTTCAACCTTCTTTGACGTGCTGGATTCGTCACGATATTTTCCTTTATCGAAAACTTATGGTAAAAGACGATGACCGTTGCAATATGGAGGCATGCCCTAACCTTAAACTGGCATGTTCACAAGCTACACGTGACGCATTTTAAAGCACATAAAACCTAGATTCTGAATCTATTCCTCGATTTTTATTGAAAGCAGCGGGCTTATACTATATTTAACAATAAAAATACTACTATTTTCCTAACCTATAACTGTCTAATAATCGATCAAAGTTATAAAATTACAGTCGATATATAATAATATTGGAAAGAATATCGCGCAGCTGGCACTTCAGCATCCAACTGCACTTTAATAAGGAAGTTCTTCGCTTAGTTGTGATTCTTCGAAATTTTTTCCTTTAAAATAAGGTATATTGCAATTCACACATCTAGCAACACTGAGCACAACATAATAAACTGCATCTATAACCTTTCGTCGCCATTTATACTAAACCGGAAATGCAAGTGAATGAAAATTTTTTTCTCATTCAAAATAAACTGACATTTTAATGGATTCTAGACTATTATAAAAAAAGAAATTTTAGTTAATGTAGCACAATTAAAAATATGAATTTGCTGGACATGCTAAATAAGAGGAGGGCAGTAATGGTTATCATTCTTCCAAATTCAAACTAGAACCCGGATTCGAATCAAATGGTTTCTGCTTGACATGTCAAACCAAATGGTTTGACAGCAGAGACCATTTGAATGGCTACCACGGCTTTCGGACTCTATCATTGTGACGTATTATTTGACTCTGTAATTTTCGCACTCATTAACTCGCTTCTGCAATGAAAAGCTTACTTACATTCCATACTTACCTGGTATGATCAATTTGGAAATACACTTTTTTAAATTGGTTCTGATCTTAGTGTTCTGGGCAAGGCCCTAGAGCGAATTCCGTTCTGGTATTCATAGTACCTATAGGGAATTCCCTAGCGATACCAGATAATTGGTCTGGCTGTCTAGCACATTATTATTATTATGTAAGGTTAAAACGTGAATGGGATTAGAAATTAATTTATTACTTTATTCCCCTAATTACAAATTTGAATAATCTTATAGCTTTAGAAGAGTCTATAAAATATTTTTTTACTCAATCTATTGCTTCAATTATTTATAATTTTTTTTTAAATTCTTCTTTATTAATAAAAATAGGTTATGCTCCTTTTCACTTTTGATTTCCTAATGTAATTGAAGGTATTCTCTTGATTTAATTTCATTCATTTATTTTTGTCAATACGATTCATCGATGTTCGCGTCAATGTCACACCTACTTCCATTGGAAAGGGCGCAACGACTAATATTAAAAATTTGTCTTCACAAACGACGTTTGTTTCCTACGGTCGAATTATATAAATTAGGTGAGGTGTTAACTGTTCGTCAGCGGTATCGACTGGGGAATCGACTGTATAATAAATTAAACAAAAGTGTTTCTCTCTATGACAAGACTGCGAGAGAGAATAAGGTGGCAATAACTAAATGGTTATTATCACTTAATTATGTTGAGACTGAAGGTTTACTTTGCGGTCTGGTATAATACGACACACACACACGCACACACGCACAAACACACGCACACGCACACGTACACGCACACGCACACGCACATGCACGCGCACGCATACACACACACACACACACACACACACACACACACACACACACACACACACACACACACACACTTACACCCCAACACCAGCACACATCATGTAACTTTACATATATCCATTCCACATTTTTAAGACTGGCTGTATTTTGATGTTTGTTTCTTGCTTATATGTTAACCTTAACTATTTATGTAGTAGTTTTAACTTTACCACAGAATATTTGTTTTGTTTCCTGATTTAAAATTTGTTCCGCAAAGAGACTAGATATAAGTTTAACAGTGGAAGAGAATAAATTCATTATCAAAAATTCATTATCATAGTATTCATAAAAATATTCCTTTTTTGACAACACCACGTTACGGGACGTACAAACGCAAAAATCTGAGGTGCCTGAAATTTTCTCTGCACCCGTACCCGTCAAGACTGGACGCTGTAAGGATCACATTACTGCCTGGTGGCAGAAATAGGTAAGATGGCAGTACTTCCCTGGACGAACTCTTTCAAAAGGAGCACTACTGCTACTAAAATTGTGTGTTTATCAGTGATTTTAATCATGAGTAGGAATTATATCAACCCTATATCAACTAAATAATAAATTAATATCAACCCTAAAACCCTAAAAACTAAAAGCACTAATCGCTTAACTGACCTTAAACAGTTAGCTACAATACCGTTTCAGCTAAGTATATCTATAATAACTTTATATAACCACACCTCCACGGCGCACATCTTCACACTAATTGTAAACAGCCCACTTCGCCCTTTTAACCATATAACCGGTTTAAATCTAATCACAGTTTAGCCCACATAATGCAAATTAGGGGCCAGAACGTAAACCAAGAACAAGTTGAGAATGCTTTAATCTGAATTGTTTGTGGCGATAACGAGGTTCTCAAAATTATGTCGTTCTTAGCTCTATGAATTTTGTGAACATGGCGACTTTGTACAATTAAAAATGTTCGTTAGACGCCTGATTAACAAATTTTCAATGAGATTACGTGTGTGGATTTTACATTTCAGTTACATTTGGCCCTGCGGGCAACCAGCTTATGTCTCAAAATTGGACGCAGTTAAACAAAAAGGATCCAATCAACATCCACTCACTTTCGAGAAATCGACTGTGAACTGGCAATCGGTAATATCTCAATTTTCTAAAGTGAGACATTTCACTTTTTAATAACATTTTATACTATTTCATACTCCGCAGCGTTGAGAAGCAAGAAATTCCATTGTTTTTAATAACATGTGTAATAAAAATATTTAAAAACTATGTATTTTTATTTAATAAACCAGATGCTATATAAATCAAGCAAACTAGTTTTTTCTTAAAGTTGTCAAAATTGAAATAGTACCAGTTCTGTCTTTTCACAGCTTCACAGGTTGCCAGTTCACAGTCGATATGGCAGTTTGAAATTTAAAAGTGTTTTTCACTCTTGTTTTATTTTCAAAACGTATAATATCATGTAACTCCAGAGATATTTATTTATGTTTACATGTTGGATTTTTTTGCGGATCTGAGAGGTTAGCCTTTAGGAACCGTTTGGTACATATGACACAATTTTGATAATTTTGTGAAATGGATCCTTTTTGCTTAACTACGTCCAATTGTGCTAATATCTTATACTTCTATAAAGAGTTTTGTACTATACTGCCCTCCTTGTCGTAACTAACGCATTTGTATTTCGTTAACTTTCGAGATTAGTTTACAAAAGTTTTTTTGCTTATTAAAAATCTCAATTACGTCGATTTTACGACGAGACAATAAAGCTGATAATAAATAAGATATAAAAAAATCGATTAGAGGGGGTTATAGATCTCGTTTTGCTGATCCCAGATATGTTAATAACTCAATTTCGCTAAAATGTCGATTACGTTAGTTAAGACGAGGAGGGCAGTTTAGTTCTGGAAGCAATAGTTCCGTTTCAAATAATGTCAATAGTTCCGTAGAGCTATGAAGTAGATTTATGTATATACATACGAGTAGCAGTAGAGCTTCTTGTGAAAGAGTTCGTCCAGGGAAGTACTGCCACCTTATCTCTACTATTATCACTACTATTTCTGCCGCCAAGCAATAATGTGAGCATTATTGCGTTCCGGTTTGAAAGATACGAGTGAAATTACAGGCACAAGGAACTTGTCAACTTATGGCTCAGGGCGACCGAGCGCAGTGTCAGTGCCCCTCAGGTCTTTGCGATTTAAAGTTCTGAGTGGCACTGCAACTATTATGGACAGGCGTGTAGTTTACCATCAGGCGCACGACATGTTCGTCCCATCGCTAGTATAAAACTCTGAGTGGCAATTGCTATGGACAGGAGGAATGTCGATTACCACCAGGCGCACGACTTGTGTCACTTGGTATCCAAAAAAAATCATCTTCTTTTCGAGAAATTATTACGTAAACTACACTGTAGTCAATCGACTGCAATGTAACAACGAAATATTATTTAGAAGACAGTTGGTTTGCTTACCGTGACTATGCACTAAGGGCTACACATGCTCTGAGCTAATTTAGAATAAAACCGGAAAACAGAATATCAAAAACGAAAAGCTACATTTTTGTATGCAGTGTAATGTGCATTCTAGAATATTCCAGACTACGCAACGCCGGGTATTAACTGACATAATGAGTAGTTCATAATAATGGAGCATATTCACAGGCGCACCGTGCCACCGCAATTACTTGGCTAATTGCCCCTTAAAATAAGTTGGAGAGCTCTAGATTGCAAATGAAATCATGATTTTGTGGGGATTATCCGACGAACTTTCAACGTTGCGAAATATTCTAAGGTTGTATTTCAGTACAAGGACTTATGCGGGTATATTACTACGCACAATATTCTTATGCGGTTTTATAAGTATGCTTAAAACTGTAATGATACACAAAATAGACGCATGGGTACAATTTTTAAACGACTTCAAAAAAGGAGGAGGTTCTCAATTCGACTGTATGTTCTTTTTTTTTCTTTTTTTTTGTATGTATGTTACGCGATAACTCCGGTATTTGTGAACCGATTTTCATGATTCTTTTTTTGTTGGAAAGGGGGTATTTCCATAGTGGTCCCATTTCATTTTGAAGAAAACCATCCATCTCAAAGGGTGGCTGTTGTGAAGATTCATTTTTATAAATAGCGCCTAACTTTAATTTAGGAGCAATTACTTTTAGCAATTATTTAGTTGATTTTCCTATTTCTCCAATTCAAGGCGTTTGTCTCTCGATATACTTTGAGTAGTGTCGTAGTGAGAACCTATTTTTATTATCTCCAGTATCAAATATTGTATAGTGGCGAACTAGGGGATATTTCAATGAAACTTAGCAAATAGACGTAATTCCACGTACTTTTGAGGTCGGTTTTTTTTAGTACTCTGTACTGAGATTATTCTTATCGTATTTATGGCAAAATAATGTTTGTCATCGTGCTGAACAGATTTGCCAGTCGGTGTAAGGTACACGTCGGTTGTTGCTCACAGTGCGTCTGACGTACTCCGAGACTCCTTTCGTGCAATGGATACAATGAAAGTACTGATAGTATTGAGCATATTTGTGACCGCAACAAGTAAAGGTACTCGTAAAAGGGTAATTTTCAGGTTTGTTTTCTCAATATAATTTAGGTGGCAATTTTTATTATTGAAATATTCTAGCATATTATCATGAAGTATTATTTAATATTCGAGTATAGTGACCTGAAAGACTTAATTTTATTATTCAATATTATTTATATTTTACTCGGATACTTAAATAATAAAAATTGCCACTGAAATTAAGTAGTAGTCTTGTATAGTTCATGAACTAAAAACTGTTAGGAATATATTCCCGATACTGATCGACATGAACTAGTTCGTCGTGCACGGTTTTAATAGTTCATCGTTATTTTTAGTTCAGTACGAACTAGGAACTGTCAGCGTTGATAGTTCACCTGTCTTCTATTCAGTGGGAACAAATAGCGATCTTTCACTGCTTTTAGTACAAGTTGGAGTGGAATGCACGATTGAACGTTGCCAGCTCGTTCCAAGTCTCTTATACGTATCTACATTATGTATAAATATGTAAGCTTACAAAAAAGTAAGTGCTCATATTATTTGGTAGGTATCTGTATGTATAATATCAACCTACGTGTACAAGTATATGAAATAATTGTAACTAAATATTGATTTTTAAACACACCATTCTCACCAAAATTCTTGTTTTGTATGAGGAATTTAGTTAGAATGACAGTCTTTCAACCTGTAAAATACGAAGGAAAATCAAATAGTGTTTTTAATATTCCATACAAATTGTATTTTTAAATATTTAGTACTACTAACCTCATAATACTAGAAGTCCGTGGTAGTTCATGTCAATTAAATTACTAGTTTGGAGCGTTCGTTCAGTGTCCGAGCAAGGACGAGACGAACTAACAAACTAAGGAACTTGATGAACTAAATTAACTAGAAGACCGACCTAGTTCATTTGACCGATTGAACTAACTAGGATCACTCCCTCTAAGGACTGATCAGGCACAAGTCTATTAGGTAGAGAAAACTGACCTGAAAATAACTCAAAAGCTATAAAAACTAATCATAGATACAAGATGACATTTTGCAGTTTAGAGAAAAAATATCCTATTGTTAAAATGAGTGTCAAAATACAATGTGCATTCTGACAAATATTATCACCGACGTAATGTAATTTTAATTACGAAAAGTTAAACGTGAATGAATATAAGTACATTCAAATTTGGAATAATATATATGATGACCGTTACAACTATATTATTCTATTTCAGAAGAATGTTTGTTTCCCTAATTCATTATGCACGACCTCTAGTTCTAGACCAGACAATATAGAGGTATTGTTCATTTTGATTAAGCGGCCCGGCTAAATAAACAGAGGGCGTTGCGGTTGATGCGACGCTAGATACGCTAAATATATGGCCCACAAGATCTAGATAGAAGGTCTCATCCCGACTGAGGGAATTTCGGACATTTTCTGTAATTTATATGGTATATTTGGTAAGCTGCATTCTTTATATGTTTTTTTAATCACATTTTTCTGTATATTTTGTTTCATAAAGGAAATAACAAATAGGAGGATGTTACACGTTACACACTTCTTATTTAATTCTATCAAACTAGGGGAGTAATTACACGAAAATAATTGAATGTCGTAGTAGTTAAATACCGTGATTTTTATTAGAAGTTTTTTTAAAGGCGTATGTTGTAGTATAATTATTTAACCAATATTTTGTCTTACATTTTTTTTTCAAAATAAAATAACTCGAGAAAATGATTATCAATGTTGCAACCAATGTTTGAGACATATT
Source organism: Hyposmocoma kahamanoa (assembly GCF_003589595.1). Lineage (NCBI taxonomy): Eukaryota > Metazoa > Arthropoda > Insecta > Lepidoptera > Cosmopterigidae > Hyposmocoma > Hyposmocoma kahamanoa. The sequence continues at coordinate 2,156,200 of NW_020653780.1, forward strand.
GACGTAGTATCATTATTTTTTTTCAGGCAGGTGTCGTTATTTACACTTTCCCTTTATGGTTCCTACGCCATGAAATGTAGTTGAAGATAATATAAGCTGAATGTCAATATTTGGCGAGCGTGTGTGCTCACGTTCTTCGCGACTTAGCCACGTCCTGAACCAATTTGTAGCCAGCTTCAATATATTTAGAACCAAATTTACAAAGCAAATTTAAGAAATCTACGGAAAAATAGAGAAAAGAAAAATGTAATAAAATATTATGTCTAGTTAGTTAGTGACAAAAAAACTAAAACACTGAATCATTTTGACAGCGATTCGCATAATTTAACCAAGTACCTTTTTTGTAGTTCTGATAATGGCCGTGGAAGTTTTTTAATGACTTTTTCCTTGTTTTAATACAAACTTGGGTTGAATAGGTTGAAAATATCGAAAATGAATTGTTTATTTTTCTTGCCATACAAAATTTACACCAATTACAATTTGTAGTTAAATTTGAAAAAGGAATTAGAATTCGCTGCAAAATAAAATATTTTTAGGTATTCGAAATTCAAAATATTTGAAACATATGGCAATTGTTTGTGATGTTACAAACTTAATGACTCCATGAGATACATACCTAGTAATGATCGTCTTTCTAGAATGAGATGGAGCATTCCCCCACTGTCTTTGACCATTAACGTTTCTAGTGTCGATTGTAAATTGAATACGAGTTTTGGATTCCTTTTATGAAATTAACAAAAAAGAAGTTACTAGTAGTAAATATGACATACGTACAATATAATAATCACGCATTTAAAACCATATTGGTGTAGGTGTAGAGATTGTCACTGATTATCACACACAATCCTGTCTTTCTTCACTTACATTTACGAATATTTTCATCCAAATCCTCTCATTCTTCTCATTTAAATATCGTCAGTGTTTTGTAGAAAGGGCGTAAGCGACATTTCGTGTATCTTTCAGGGAGTTTGATTCAGGTTTTAATGACTGTTTTAAATATTTAAATATATTAACGTTCCGTTTTAAATTCTATTTTGGTTTTAATTAAGTTTAAGTTTTAAAATTGAGTCATTAAAACATAAAACATGTCCTCTGAAAAAATCTACGAAATGTCGCTTACAGGGTTCTAGAAAACACCGACGATATTATTAATAAAAAAAACTATTTGTTTAAATTAAAAAGTGCCACTTGTGCCAATTCGTTGTTTTGTTTAAACATAAAAAAATATCTTGGTAGATAAAAATGACCCCTTCAAATTTTCTTTTACAGTTTTGAAATGAAGTGAAAGACTCGATCTTAAGTGCTCAAAGTAAACTGCAACTATTTTCAAAGATTTATTAAAAAGTTTCAAAAGCTTCAACGGACTGTCGTAGCTTCTTAACGTTTTTCTTTCCACAATTTTTTTTCCTCTTCATTATTCGAAGGAAACTCATCGCGTCTTGAACAAAAAACAAAAGGATTTATTGAGTAACCGTCCAGGTAAAATTTACGTTTCTGTGAACGTTTCAGTCCAATGATGTTCTTTGTGGGCTTTCTTCATATTTCATTCACTTTTTATTGTTTCCCTTGAAGGCACAAAGCATTTTTGGGGCTTAATTCTATTACATATTTATATACCAAGGCTACTGAGTCAGGATAGCAAAACTTTATTTAAGAAAGTGTATTTACAATTTTAATTCTATCTACTTAGATTTTTTATTTACGATTTTTCACCACTATGACATTCAATTACTTTTTGTGAAATTACTCCACTAGTTTGTTATAATTTTTAATATAAAGATCCGGCCGGATTCGAACCGACGTCTTCTAGCAAACCGTGTTATGCCAACTAAGCCACGTAACGAACCAGCGGACCTCACGAATTTTTCTATGTGCTTGTTTGTCGGATCTGTGTATCTGGTTTTAACGCCTTTAGCCGTAGCGCCATCTATGAGAAATCTATGAAACTATTTCGTCACCCAGTTAGGCACCTTCACAGCTACCAGCCCTGGCTAGAGATGTCGCTATTCATTGTAATTAAGTGTTTTGTTGAATGTCATCATGTTTTACCTGCATGACATTGAATAATTTTTTGTGAAATTACTCCACAAGTTTGTTAACAACTACAACTAACAAGTGTATTGTTTGTCTTAATAATTCTTAATACAAAGATCGAACACTTAAAATAAATTCCTTCGATTCGGCCAAATTCGAACTGACGTCTTCTAGCTGGTTCGTTCCGTGGCTTTGTTAATTTCTTAGACTATGGAAACTAAAGGACATGTTATGTTAACATATATGAATCAGACGTTATATGTATATGATGCATTTCCACGTTGAAACTTAACATCTTATTGTCGTTGTTTAACTATTGCGTGCCGTCTTAAGCTAAAAGAGATAGCATTACATTGGGCTGTGTCAAACACGGGAATAGAAAATACGTAACGTTATCTTAAATGCCAACCGTGTCGATTTCGCAGTACATGAGGTACATGATGCGGTTGTCAAAGGGAAGTACATCAAATGTCAAAACAAATGTTTTTCCAAGTATTTTATTGAATTATTCGCATGTATTGTAACAAAATGGACAAAAATATTGACAGTAAGAAAAATTAAGTATTAATAAAGATTCGTCGCTTCAGCATTACGGGATGTGGCATTTGAAAAAGCGAAGATCGACCGAATGTAACATTGTACAGGCACGTGTTATTTTTCCGTCTACAAATCACACAAAAGTCAAAATATCTCATGTAATTAGATATATTTAAGTAGTTTATTCATAAATCTTGCCAAATCTTGCTTTGGTTTCTTCAGATTGCCTGTTTGTTTGTATATTTTGATAATTGTTGTTAACGATTATTTTGAGATAGTGTTGTTCTTGGAAGCGTATATATTATCGATGTTCTGTTATTAAAATAATTCACTACGAGGTTTTTATTTTATAATTATTATTATTATTACTATTTCAAGTTTACCTACAATTCAAAAAAGAAAAAAGAATTGTTGGAAATCATAGGAGTGCCGAAAATAAACATTGAATCAAAGACCATCTTCATTTATTCGCTTCATTTTGAAGAGTCAAATTTTAACATAATTTTGAATGTAACTAGATTACATGATAATGCAATTCCATCATTAGGTTTATTGGTAAATAATTTTATATTTAATTTAGATTAAACAAGACTCATTTACTAGGCATTCTCAGTTCCTGAAAACAAAATTATCCACTCGTTTCCGATTTATTCCCACTGACAACTCTAAAAATT
>NW_020653780.1:2164444-2228485 GCF_003589595.1 Hyposmocoma kahamanoa
TATATATATATATAAAATTATATATTATATATATATAAGAAATATTTAAGTTAAAAGACAAAAAATGGTATTTTTACTTACAACTTATATTTTTTAAATTTTTTGTCGTAAGCTACACGCCTATCCATAACAGTTACAGCGCCACTTAGAGCTATATATAGCAAAGATGTGAAGGCACTGCCACTCGCCCGTCACCCTGAGACATAAGTTGACAAGTCCCATGTGTCTGTAATTTCACCAAACTATCACTCTACTTGGCCTTTTTCCTTTTTCTCCCGTACTGTAATTTCGTCTGTGTTAAAAGTTTGTTTCGTAATTTTTTTGTCTCATAAAGATATCAGTAAATTTACGTTTGGCATTTGCTGTAGCAAATGTTGTTGTAACCACTTAAAGCCTTCGTCGATACTTCTTGAAAGAATTTGCCCAAACATAAGCTTCCTTTTTTCATTTTTCTTCGTATTTTTCATCTGTAAAACGTTTGCTGAAGAACATTCTTTATTTTTTTTTCTATGTATATTTTCTTTCAACGAAAAGCTCATGGTAAATTTCAAATTAAATTTCGCACATAAAACCGTGTATTGGGTCACTGAAAAGTCAGTAAAGAGTGCAATAAATAAGACAGCTAGGTATAAAAAGAATAGAGGTCTAATCTCGTAATATTATTTTCTGACAGGTTAAACAGAGGAATCGTAGACAGGACACATTCGATGCCAAAAACTGAAGAAATTGAATTATACAGCTTTCGTCAAAAGTACAGAAATATAGTCGGTAAAAGAAAAAAATATATATTACATATGATCGATAATAAACTCATATTATCGCTCGGCGGCAAAAATAGGTAAGGTGGTAGTACAACCTTAGGTGAACTCTTTCACAAGGAGCTCTACTGCTACTAAAATGGGAGGTATCGTATTGATTCAATGTTATAATTATGCTTTATCACTGACGGATGGTCCCGTTGACATTCTTGTATAAAATCACAAGTCTGTGTATAAAATAAAGTACGGATATGACAGTAGTAGGATGATTGTTGCTGTATCATATTGAATTAGTGCTAAAAACACATGCGTCTTAAAGAAAAAAAAATGGTTAAAACTCACTTTTGCTGTTAGAAAGTTCAATGGCACTTATGTTTATTTGTATCTCAGGCGAACACGTTGGTGTCCACCGTATTGTCTTAATGTAACTTCCACAAATGTGTGCGTGTAAATAAATCATTGAATTTTGTCAGTACGTTGTTGACCAATCGCACTGTAAAGCACGTAATTAGTTTCTTGAGATCCATATAGTGAAATAGGGTACCCCTTATTTATCATGATACTCTGATACTTAATCTTACAGTAAATGCCGTTATTGTTTATGAACGGTTTTTTTTTCTAAAACACATGTTTTTAGTATTAATTAAATATGACACAACAACAATCATCCTTCTATTGTCATAGCCGTACTTTATTTTATACAAGAATGTTGTGGATCAGCCGTCAGTGATACCTAGTGACAGTCCCATATCATTCTACATAAGTTTTGTTTATAGTGCCCCTCTCTATCAAACTCTTGGTCATGCAGGAAGGGCACTATGAACTGTACGCGCACAAGAACCTTGTAACCTTACAAGTTCAGGTTCTGACCCCAGATCAGCTAGTGTACAGGGTTGTCACAGACCTCTGTCACTTGAGTTCATCCGGTTCTTCGAGAGGCTAGTGCCTCGGGTGAGCAGCCCCGGGTGCACGTACAGTACCCTCCCTATTTTCCAGATAGGTACCGGAGCCGTAGGCACGCTCACTTCCCGTTGCACATTGCACAACTAGCGGTTGCCACCGCTAAGCCATCGACTCTGAGTCCACTACCAAATATCTTCATTGGTGGTGGAGCTGTAAGGCACGCTCACTTCCCGACCCCGAAATAAAAACGACGTCTCTCCAGTTCCCAATAACCTAAGCGGCTGGAGGGACCGGAGGATATCTAGCTTATCCTCTATTAGTTCTCCGGGCTAGTGCCGGAGATGCCAGCCACAGTGTCCTGCGAGAATGTCCGGACATAGCTTCCAACTTAAAGGACAACCCACGTGCCCCACGCGTCTCCTCGCTTCAGGCCCTCAATTAAACCACTATTAAGACTCGCTGGCTGTTTACGAGACAGACGCCCCGGCAACATGAAACCGGAGCAGACAAACATGTCCGTCTCTGTAGCTAACCACAAACCCCAGCGAATCCATACCCAAGTCCGGGTCCGTCAGAGAAGCCTGCAAAGGCGTATCACAGGCGGAGGGTTTGGCCCGGACGTCCGCTGTGCCCTGGTCTTACCGTCGAGCCCGTAGTCTCTCCGGAAAACCCTATCTCTCGGGTCGGTAGATAGGGACAATATACCAAGTGACAGGACGAACAAGTCGTCATGTGCGCGTAGTGGCGGATTTGCAGTCTTGGCCGCCCTAGGCCCCAGACCATGTAGTCAGTACCAGCCGCCCCTTTCTCAGTACTCATCATGTACTGGTAGACTACATAATGAATTTACTTTATTGCCAACTTTTACGTAAGTCTTTTTAAGACCTACAATTTTCTAAAACATTGATTTCATATATCTCTCTTAGTTTACGAGACGCACGCCAGTAAAGCGCCCAGCCGGCATGATTTTTTCCGACATCTTCAATATTTATCGTCATATTTTAGCCAACTTACACAAAACCTAAATAAATAAAACACTTAAACCATCCTCATGAATCACTCTGTCTATTGGTGGCATGAAAATCCGTTCAGTAGTTTTTGAGTTTATCGCGATCAGACAGACAGACAGACGCGGTAGTGACAATATGTAGTGATGTAGTGATTATACATGTAACACATCTATATTTTATACATAAAATGTACGAGTGATTTAGGAGTATTATTGTTATACGATGCGGTGCAGTGCGGCCCGATATAATGTGCATGAGCCTTTAGAACATTTAGATACTTTGAGTTATTTCTTGTTATCATCAGTGAATTTTTTGTCACGATTGGCCGCCCCTGAAATCTAGCAGCCCTAGGCCCGGGCCTACTGGGCTTTAGGGCGAATCCGCCACTGTGTGCGCGTGGTGGTAAGCGACACGCCCATCCATAACAGTTACAGTGTCACTCAGAGCTTTAAATCGCAAAGACCTTGTGGGCACTGTCACAGCGCCCGTCACCCTGAGACATAAGTTCACAAGCCCCATATGTTTGTAATTTGACCAGTACCCTTATCCTTCTAAACTGGAAAGCAGATGTTCACATTACTGCTTGGTGACAGAAATAGGTAAGGTCATTCACATCATTTCACATCCTGGACGAAGTCATTCACAAGAACAGCTCTACTGCTAAATTATTATTATTAAATAAATATAAGTACTACCGCACAATGAAAATTAGTGATATTTTTATGTACGGTATTATTTAAGTACCGTCCATGAACGGGTTGGAGGTATCTTCACATTGATGACGTTCTAAAGAAAACCCAGGTCATGAGTACTTCTTGGACGTATATTGATGTGTATAAAGATAGTAGCGGAAGGCTTGGTCTCTACTTACCCCCATGGGAAAAGGGTGTGAATTGTGTGTACGTATTATATTAAAATTCCTGTTGTGTGTAACACTATAAACACTTCGTGTTGTACCTGGAGCCATGTAGCATAAACAAAAGTAATAAAGGCCTATAGATCTTTTTAATATAAAAATAAGCACCAGAAAATAATAAATTCCGTAACACAAAGTAATTCTGCCGCCATATTTTAGTGACACTCATAAATTAGAATGTCGCCAACAACCATGTATAAAGTGTCCAAACGCCCCACATGTTATATGCGCATTCTGCTAAACTTACAACATACATATGTGTTTTGTGGATTTACTTACACATGTGTAATAAAATATTACTTAAGTAAATTTATATACAAAAATAGTTGAAGAACAGCTACAAAGCATTCGAAGACTTGGCCAAGTTTATCAATAGCAATTGAACCTTATTACAGTGACGTAATTTGTATCTATTTGAAGTGGCAAAGTGTGCGAAACGCAACTGGAAACGATTGATCACAAAAACAAAAAAAAGAACAATATTGCGGGTCGTCACAACCACAACACATGAAGCTGAAATATGACACAAGTAACTTTCACTAAGCTAAAGAAGACTCGTAAAACGCGAACAGTTGTTGCCCCTACAAACTGATGCAGCAGAAGTCGTGAAAAGCGCGCCATGAGACACATGTCACAAATTTACAGACTTTTTTTTTTGGAACGATCCCTTGAATTAATATACTATGTTATTATTATAAGTATATTAATCCTCATAATACTCGTACAATACAGGATAGGAAATGAAACTATTTTTTCACCTCGCTAGCTCGAAAAGGCTTTCTTTCTCATGAGAAATCTGCGCGCAAAAGCGTTTTTTGCACGCTAGTGTGGCAAGGGTTTTTTAAATTCGAACTTGACGAAGACTGTGGTGCACCTAAATCAGAAGGAATGGATGAAAAAAAAGGAAATGACACGGTCAACTTCGCGATTTGTCGTACATTACTTATTTATATAACATAAATCCGGTGGTATTTTTTATTCTTATTATTGTTGACATTTAATTGACAATGATAACTAATTGTCTTTATTAAATAATTTTCTTTATTAATTGTCTTTATTCATTCATTTTTTAATTCGTCGAAGAACTAAAATAATTTCAATAATCATTTAAACACACAACATAAAAGAAGAAGAATAAAAATCGAAGAGGTGTAAATTCAGAACGCATTCGAAGATAAACTTTTTTTTTAATTATAAAAAACGGATGTTTTATTCGACTGTTTTTCTTTCATTTACCATTTTCCTCGCTATAGTGAGGTGCAAAGTTGTGTGTTTCGCTCGGCAGCAAAGTTGTTTTGCGTCTCTCTCTTGCTCAGGTTTCAATACAAGCACTCGCGTCAAACAACAACTTTGCAACAAACAACAACAAATAACTATTTGTAAGCTAAATCGCGTATATAACGTTTCGGGCCTTTTACTTATGAAATAAAGATTATTTAACCTTGAGTATGACTTTGGCATATTAATTATTCTTACTATTATTCTTATATATTATGATTACCTATTATTAACTTTTTGTGTAAATGTTAGTAAAGGTTACCTATTACAAGCTAGAAACACGATTTACAGAATTTTGTTTCTCCGAAAACATTTAGACTTTTATTGAAAAGATTTTATTTCATTCGTCCGAAAACATGTTACGGTTTTTTTCATTGCACCATTGAATTATTCACTATTTTGACATATAGACAAGTTATTCGTTTCCAGATTTTTATATAGATATTTAAAAAAGATGATATCCATTTAAGTTATATTATTTCTTATTACAGATACATACAACTCGTCAAATTAAAGCACCTTGCATCTTTAGCAAAAAAATGTGGTAAATGAGTGCAGCTTTTTTATATACTAACCTAACCTAAACCCACAGGATGGGGTCGACCTAGCGAGAAAATGCAAACAAATTCGGTTCTGTTACTCGCCTCGATCATTGTTTTTAAATTACATTTTAGATGACAGCAAAACATAGCACAATGGTATGACGAAAATTACGTAAGTGGACTTGCAGTTCCACAGCAAAGCACAGTCCAGAATTTTGGAGCTGTACGGTAAAATTGTAGTAAATTGTGAATAAGTACACAGGGCTTTGTGTGACGAGGATCTATCTACATTTCCAGATATAATTCGAAATAATTAAATAATATTCAAACTGTCGATCATACATTAATCATCTTGACGAACAATTGCCAATATTATAAGGTTACATCAAAATTAACTTGAGTGAATGATAGACATTTATATAATATCAAGTGACGGGACGAACAAGTAGTGCGCCTGATACTTTTGTACTTTTTTTTCACTAGCCTGCAATGGTGTCCCAATGTGTGTCGTGCCAATAGTGTTCCTCCCTCAGACTTCCTTCACTTGTTTTAAAGTATATGGACTTGCTCTTGAACACTACTTAGAGCAAAGATAGGGTCTACTATAAAATGAGCTCGTCCAGATAACGCCTGTGCTCGAAACCATAGTCGCAGACTGAAAATTTCACTGGGCTGTGCACATAATAAAAGACAATAAAAAGCGCTTAGTACGCCTAATGGGAATATCGACCAAGTAGGAATAATATCCCGACGAGTGTCCAATGGTAAAAAGGGGCGAGAGGAAGGAGCTGATGGATCTCGTGGACACACTCACCGAAGTATTTTCTGCAGAAAACTGACAGACAGGCTACGCTGCGCTTGTGTGCAAAACTATGAACTTTAGATTCAAGCTTATCGTCGCCAATAAGTCTCAAGAGCCTCTAGTTAACACATTCGTGCCAACTTACTATGCCGCCCTAAACATTTGTAATGTGGAACAACGTACTATTACGTCATTTAATTTATTTCATTTTATCGAACGACTGAAGAGAACTATTTGACCAAATTCTTAATAGTGACGTTATTGTTCTACAATATTTTTTTTTTTTTTTTTTTTTTATACCTGACAGGGTAATATATATAAAAATGTTGAATTTCTGACGATGCGCAGTATCGAAATTTCACAGGATAAGTAATCGCTACTAACACATAATGCTGGCATACACGCGCAACATCCGCGGTTTGTAGACGTCAACATTTAATGACGTCAGCATCATTATTTTTTACATTCATTTAATAGCCTGTAGAAGAAACGTTTGTATTAACGTATGCGATAACTATTTGCCACAGCGCATTAATCGACAAAACATGATGTTCGCACGAATCTGTTAATTATCCCACAGGTGACTGCAATACTCTATGCAAGATCAGACTTGCGCTTTGTACAGAGTTAACGGCAATCTCCGGCCAGTCACTCAAGAACGAGTCTTTTTTTTCGGGGATACATCCTCCTAGAATACCTCTTCGCCACGGGGGCAGCGAAGAGGTTATGCTTGCTTCTACCGGCTAAAATCCCACGGTGGCCTTCTCGGGTGCTCTAGAGAGAGGGACCCGGGACCGAGTTTGCGCAACGGAATCCCCCCAGCACCAAGGAGGCCTTTCTCCTCTTTACGACCACACCGCGCCGTCGTCCTTTTCGCGGCTGCTAAACTTACTGTCGAATGGAGTCCCCGCTGTGATAGTCCGCAGCCGCCAAGCGCAGCCGCAGCTCTCCCGATGACGCTCGGCGACGTCCTTATGGAGCATCAAGAACGCGTCTAGGTTATCCCGTAGTTTACGCCTCGACCTTTCACGCCGTGGGCGGTCATCTTTTGGCACCTATTGAGTGGCAATACATCCCACCTTTCTGGGTGCATACGGCAGATGTACTCCGTCATTGAATAATAAGAATTTTTAATCAGACGTTTTTTGATACGCTCTTAAATTTTAAATCTAGGTAAGTAAATCCTTTGTTTTTCACTGTAAACTGTGGTACATATTAAAAACTTTAGTCTTAGTATATAAATCCCGAATGTATAGTGCAGCGTTTTTAATAAACTTCACAATATTAAGTCTGGAGTCTTTATTGCTGTATTATTCGTGCTTTATCTTACTTTTCAGCGGCCAGGAAGATGCTATAATAATTTTACGAGGATCTTACCTTGTTGATTCATTAGCAAAAAGTTAAAATGGTAATTTGAGTGTTGAGGGTAAAACCGTTACGTTGAATTTAAAATAAAAGCCTTTTTATTTGTTCAATGCAAACATGGTACAGACGTCTAATAAGTACATGCATAATTAGTCTATAAGCTTTTGTTTATGAGTAGTCAATCGCGCTTAGTGGGTTACATATTATCAGGAACTGAAGAGTTCCAGAAGCGATCATTTTCAGAAGCGAACATTTCTAATAAGAGAATTATTTCATAAATCGAAATTTATTAATGTTAATTGTTAACTGTAAAAGCCGTAATAGCTTAATAGATTGACCTACCGCCTCTCGAGCAGAGGCCGTGGATTGGAATCCGGGTTCGCACTTCTGAGTTTTTCGGAAATTGTGTGCGAAATTTAATTTGAAATTTGAAATACGTAAAAACATCATGATGACCCTGCACGTAGAAGAAGGTTCACGACTCTCGGAAAATGTGTGAAGTCCCCAACCCACATTGGGCGGACTATGGCCTAAACCCTCATCTGAGAGAAGACCTATGACCAGCAGTGAGATGTATAAATAGGATGATAATGATGTTTTTATTGTGATCTATGCTAGTCGAACGCATCAGTGGGTGTAGTCAATAACGTACATACTCATAGCCCAGCACCAAGGACACTGTATCGCGAGTGCCATGGACACTCGAGAAAAATAAATGTAGGCCATACAAATATTTCTCCCGGCCGGAAATCGAACTTAGGACTTCTGTGTGGCAGACCAGCACGGTAACCATTCGACCACAGAGGCAGGAAAATTTAATAATGGCACCTAGTTTCTGTTCCGTTTATAATATAAATACGCATAGAACCATTAACTGGCAGTTTGAAGTACTATTACATTTTTAGTATATAACAAATACATATTATAAAATAATAATAATAATGATCTAGGTAACCAACCTTCAACGTGTATATATTTATTAGTAAGTATAAGTTTATTTAGATATATTTATGCATACATATATTTATGTAGGTATAATATATCGCTATTTATTAAATATTTGATAAATTACTACGTGTTTTTACTTTATTTATTTGTTTTGTATTTTTTTATACAATGTTTTTTATTTCTAAAGTTGGCACACTACGTCTCCCGCTCGGATTAGCTTTCCTCTACCTCAAAGGTTGTCTGGAGGAGATCTCTCTTAGCGACAAGACCGCCTTTGCCCACATTAGTTTTAAGTTGTTCATGTATGTACTATTCTTGTTCTTGTGTGTGTGTTTGTCTATCTATCTATCTATCAACTGTGTACTAAGAGTGCCAGATCAATGGGATCCACTTCGGGTCACTTATCAGAACACAGACCAGAATTAATTTAGAAAAGGTCATTCCCCAACGACTGCAGTGCAAGCCGTTGTGTTTATACATAATAGATATTATCTAAAGTTCTTTCGAATTTTATTTATTTTTGATTACCTTATTATATAATTTAGTAGTAGTAGATTTCCTTGTGAAAGAGTTCGTCCAGGTAAATATTACGACTACCAATTTCTGCCGACAAGCGGCAAAGACAGCGTTGCGGCGTTTCGGCTGTGAAGGGTAAGGGGTGCTGGTGATGTCTCAAAGTGACGAACGTAGTAGCAATGCCTGTCAGATTTTGGTAAATATACTTAAATATAGGGTTTTTTAAATATTATTTTTTTATAATAGTAAGTGATGGGACGAACAAGTTGTCGTCTGGTTGTAAGCTACACGCCTGTCCATAACAGTTGTAATGCCACTCAGCGCTTCTCATGTCCCATGTGTTTCAGTGTCGTATAAACGAATATAAAAATGTATATAAGTTAATAAATAAATAATAAAATAAAATAAATAAAAAAAAATGTATCCGTAATTTCACCAACACCCTTACCCCTCAAAACCGGAACACAGTAATGCTGACATTACTGATATTGGCGGCATAAATCGGTAAAGTGGCAGTTTTTCCCTGGACGAACCTTTCACAAGGAGCTCTACTGCCAATGAATATACAGAAGCCGAAATACTATAAAAATGCTAACATTATCTTGATTTACCCTCAAATTGCCGGAATTATATTTGAATGGTAATCGGAGAATGATTGAATCACATTTTTCGGTTATGAGAAAGAATTCTAACTGTCTCTATAGATACCTAAATATCTCTCAAAGTTCAAGTACCCGGAGTACCGTAAGAAATAATAGTCTTCTCTTATTTACGTTATGACAAACAATTCACGGTAGCGGTTATCGGAGAATCATAAAATACTTATTTCGGCATACTCAAAGCTTTGCGGTTTGGCTCTAGTCGAATGCTGAAAACCACAAAATAATTCACGTTGAATTTCAACTGCTGTACAGAAGAATCGACTTAGTAATCTTGGTAGTATATATCAAAGTTCTTTGTAGAGCGGCGAGAACCATTTGGGAGCAAGCATTCGTCTCGGCAAACAATGGTAGAAGGAAATCGACAAAACGCAAGATAAAGATGAAATATAATTTTGATAATAGCACCAAATTTGTTTGAACTGAGATTCTGCTGATGGTTTAAAAGTTACTAAGTTCTGTCTTTGGCTAAGAAGACTAGTCAGTAATGGAAAATATTTTCAATTAATTTCAATTCAAATATATTTGTTTATTTAGTTATAGTAGGTACATTGACATGGATAGTGATAAATACAATTATATTTACCCCTTATGCCGCGCTCTAAGGCTTACGAACTAAATAGGTAAGGTAAATGTACCAATCTTTACACAGTCCCAACGTATGACACTTTTGCATTTTAAAAAAAAGTAAGAAAACAGATATTGATAGAAATACAAAACCATGTTAAATGTACTAGTATATTTAATTTCAAAGCGACATGTCTTGTCATTTTGAAATTAAATCGTATACTAATGACATATAAATATAACGAAATTTTGTAGATAAATTATTAATATAACGCAATTTTGAGATAAAATACAATATAAAGTCATTTTTGAGATAATACTAAGTTAGTTGTCACGTGTGATATATTAATTCCGTTTAGAAGCTTTCATCTACACTCAATATTTTTTCAACGTAGCGACTTTTTTTGCAAACAGGTGATCCGTGTCCTTACAAAAATTGTTAATTAGTAGTTTGAGTGCATTTATCAGTCGGAATTTTGTTAATTATTGGTAAATACTTATCAAAACTGTTAGATAACAGTACAAATAATTTGTTTTGTGTGTATTTATTGATGTATGTATATCGTTTATATTTTATTTTAGAGGCCTGTCAAATACTGGTGCAAAATATCAACGTTTAGTAATAGTTGATACTTTTTTTTTTTTTTTTTGACGGGGGAAATCTTTATGGATACCCCTGAGCCCAGGGAGACTCAGGGGTTATGTGGGGACTCTCCCTCCAGATTGGAGGGCCTACCACACTAAAACCCCCCCGGGTTTCCCTCTCGCCGGTTGAGTTGGCGCCGTGGGATCAGTGAACATTCACCACGTCGAATAGTTGATACCCATGTCAAGCACTCATACAAATGAATATTTTTTAAGATGTCATTTCGACCATTTGATAAGGATGGACAACGTTTTAGTGGCAAGTTTCTTTGCTTAGTTTGAGTAGTGGATTTGGCAAAATACGTGATTTTTCGTCTACAAGCGTTAACCACTGGGACATTTACTTTAAATGAGTGTAAGGAACGTAAGAATCATATGCAATTTATAAAGTTAATAATAGTGTGGCTAGTGAAAAGGGGTACAAGTAAAAAAGCCAATTTTGCAAGTAAACGCGAGAAACACTTAACGCTATCATATTAAGCTTTAACTGTTTTACTTGTCTCCTTGTAAAGTTGGGTTTTTTGACTTTTACCCCTTTTCACTAGATCCACATTATGTCTGACATCACTATTGGAGTTATATTAATTACATCCTCAATAAACAAAATAAATATTTTGAATCTATAAACCAAAAACGTGTTAAATAAAACTATTAATTAAAAATGTAATTTACTTATAATTATTAACACAAAGATGGAACAACAGAGAAAATTCTTTCGATCCGGCCGGATTTGAAGCGACGTCTTCTAGCATACCGTGCCAGACGCTATATCAACTAAGCCACGAAACGAACCAGCGGACCTCACGAATTTTTCTATGTGCTTGCGTCGTATCTTTGCATTTGGTTTTTTCAACGGCTTTTTAGCCGTAGCGCCATCTATGAGAAATCTATGATATTTCGACACCCAGTAAGATATCTTTACAACTACCAGCGCTGGCTAGAGATGTCGCTATTCATTGTATTTAATTTTTTATTGAATTGATATTTAATTATTTTTATGCAAAATTACTCCACTAGTTTGTTATAATTATTAATACAATGATCGAACACTCGATCGATCGAAAAAAACCGTGTTAAATGCATAAACAGATTGTAAAGTTAGTAATCTATGTTTCTTAAAATAAGGCCTTTTTGTTTTAAATATTGTTATTAGTCGATTTTTTTGAAATATAATATCAAGTGAAGGGATGAACAAGTCGTGGGTCTGATGGTAAGCTACACGCCGGTCCATAACATTGCAGTGCCACTCAGAGCATCGCAAAGATCTGAGGCGCACTCCCACTGCGTCTGTCACCCTGAGACATAAGTTGACAAGTCCCATGTACCTGTAATTTCATCAGCAGCCTTCCAAACTGGAACAGGGTAATTTTCAGGTAAGGTATTTGTACTTAATTTTGGTGACAATTTCTTAATATTTAAATATTTATTGAATATCATCATGAAGCATTATTTAACATTCGAGTCTGGTAACCTGAGATATTCTTTGATATTTCACGATGATATATTGGAGCAATTAAATAATAAAAACTGTCACCAAAATTGAGTACAAACAGCTTACCTAAAAATTACTGAACACAGTAATGCTGACTAGAGATAGAAATAGACAAGGTGGCAGTACTTCCCTGGACCAACTCTTTCACAAGGAGCTCTACTGCTAATGACAGATGTAGCAAGGCAAAAACAATGTACTTTCTAGATTGTAAGACTTTCGTGGTTATTCACTAAATGATTATCACTAATTGTAGGTTTCTTACCACGGTATAAGTATTTAGACACTCAACCCGTGACTATGCAGCGTGTAACCGTTCCGAAATATCCAAAAACTCATATCAGGGTAAGAAGCCTGTACCTAGTGATTACCATTTCATTTATTTTCTATTTATTTGGTTTGGGCCATTGTTTTTTAGAAATGAAACTATTTTTTCGGATCTAAATTAATTTTTTTTTTCTAACAAACCAACGTTTCGAGTATTTACACGTCACATGATTACGGCTGATTGATCGTGTCGAAATGTACTTCCCACTTTAGAGTTTACAAAGACTATTGAGGATAAACAATATAAGAGTAAAAAGTTTATGCCAAAAGACACCAATAAAAAGATTATAAGTAGAAAATACTAATAATGTATTGCACAACCACACTAATCATCTGAGTTCAAATCAGGTCATTCTCTATACTATGAGTACAAGAGCAACGGAATTCAAATCGCTCAACATCCACACCTGGACCCCGATTCAGAACTCTTCGATATTTTAACCGAATCATTCGATTGGATATCGTTCTCGAATCGACATTGACTTACAATTAAAGTCAATGCGAATCGAGGGTGCTTTTCGAGTTATTCAGAACATACGAGTTAAACGTTCAATCCCGATTCGGATACGATATCGTTATCCAACAGCGTTTACGGAATTAGTCGGTGAAATAGATTATAAGAAAAATAAAAATCCTTTTATATACATATTTTAAGACTTTAAAGGCCTAAAATATAGGAATGCCATTAGTCTTGCATTAAAATAAATAATAAAATTAAACAAAATCCAGACTTCATTTAAAATAATGAGAGATTTCCATATTACATTCTTGCTTTGTAAATAAGCACGTTCGGTAACTTTAATTTGATAACTGTGTTCTGAATAACGTTTGTAGCCATTGCCGATCGAGAGAGTAATCTTACGGGTGTGACGTCATTTCGGTTCCGTTTCGAAAACGACAGTTTGACGTTCGATTTGGAATAAAAATGAAAAGAAATCGTACGATATCAAATCTAGTCTGTCGATAACTGAGCTATCTTAAGGTTTTGAATCGACCTCCTGAACCTATCTGAAAATTTCATTTATCAAATTAGTCCTACCGGGACTTGAAACTCGAGGCCTCCTCATCCAGCGCCCATGATGAAAACCATTAGGTTCGTCGAGGTCGTCATACAAAAAATATTTATGTCTATGTTGGTTTTACTTTTTATGTCATTTAAGATTGCTTTTCCTTTATTCCTTTAGAGCTTTTGAACATAAAGATTTCTGTTACTAATCCCTATTTGTTAGTAAATCCCCTAACAAATTATATACCTAAAAGGATTTTGGTAAGCAAGGTAGGATCAGGTGGGGTAAGAGAAACACCGGGAAGAGGAACTTGAAGCCTTAAGGCGACCCATTGGAGAAGAAGCAGGAAAATTGATTCGCTAGAACAAATGGTTTAGGTATTTACTATTTAATAACGGCTCTTAGAAAAAATATATGATACACCTTAGGGTATTATCTAAAGAATATGCTAACGTGTTACATGATAAGATGTACTTTATCTGATCGTATAAAATCCTGAAAACAGGCTAAAATAAAAGTCTGAAACGAATTATTTGAGAATAAAACATCTGACTTAGTACTTAATTTTTATATGGAGATATTTCTCTTTAAGTACCATAGAGAACCTGCAAAATTTCGGTTTACAACTGAAGCCCTCTTAGTTATTTAATTCACATTCATCCCAAAATTTTGCAAATTGTCCAGCGGCTTAACGACACGCCGCATTGCCCGTTGCCCCTTCATGCGCCATCGGGTGCTTGTCGGATCTGTGTCAACCTTTCTCTGCCTATTTTTAATTTATTCGTATTAATTTACAGCATGCGGGTTGCGGGATTGTGGTACCACATCTCACCTCCTAAAATCTAGGCTCCCGTTGAAACAGCCCGCCTTAACTCATAATCTAAACAGTTTAGCATTATAGTGTCTCAGTCGATAAAATAGACAAACAAATTAGTTTAAACGATTTTAAAGAGATATCGCTACTATGCTCGAAATCCATAAGGCGGAACAAGCAATTTAGACAGCTGTGAAATCTTGAGAACACGAGGTATATACATTACCTTTATAAGTAATACGATGACTGTTTCTTTTACCCCATCTTTTGGGGGAAGAAAACGTTATTACAATTTACATGCTTTTGGCAAATACATCAGTATTGGATTTAGCGTAATGATTGTTAAAGCATGTAAAGCTGATAAACAAAGGAAAGTTTAGACTACTTGAAAATGATTATAAAACCTTATCTGTACTTCCTAGAACCTAAAACAAACTCAAAATCAAATAATTCAACATAAAGTATATTCCTTTTACACCACCTGTCTATTATATAAATAGATATAAAACAAGATTAAGATATTCACATACGTAGCAACTCAAAGTTTCAGCTACAAAACCCAACACAAAAACTTTTATAAATATTTCGCTCTGTACAATGTGCAGGAGTGCAGAAAGTTTTGAACTGCAGTTCGTGCTCGTAGTTTGTTTAAATTTTCATCCATCATTTAAATTTATCAATATAGTAACGGTTTTTGGTCTCTGGGTATTATCTCTTTAGTAGGATTTTGCACATTATGTTCACGAATCGTAAAATGGGCGTAAAATGAGCGTCTTTGAAAAGGAGTTTGGAAAAGGTCAATTTGCGTACAATCGCTGTGAATTTTATGTCTTTCAGTAACGTTGTTAATAGTGTCTTTCTTAAGTAGGCTTTTGTTTTGTTGTGTTTTGTTTTATAAACACAGTCCCAAAATCATTTAACTTTGCGCAGTAATTAGTGTAAATTATCTGAGAGCCTTCTTCCTGGAAATGATTTGGCCAATTTGCAAGCTTGTACACGAAAGATGTTCTGGTAGAGATTTTCAAGTGGTTCCAATCTGAGCCGTTTTTGTAGAGACTAAATGATAGTCTGCTTTGCATCGTGAACCGCATGCTCTAACACCTGGAAGCTGGAATATTTAATAACGTCTACCAGTGATACGGTCAGCGTGGTTAAGCTCTGAGCCGCAACAGTGAAGTGTGTGCCATCATTTCGCTAAGAAAAAGCGCAATGTGCTTCTGGCCACGTTATTTTGTTAACGAAGTAAAGGAAGGCCGTCGTTTCATTCTTTCGTTATTTGTTATTACGTTATTGATTTATTTCGTTATACCGTTCCCTTAAAAAAATTCTTAAGGAATTTGTGATAAGAAACTTTTTTGGAATCCAGATTTGTGACTGGTCAAATAATAAATATTCAAGTTCTGGGATGCCATATGTATTTGCAACTAAGAAGATTAAAAAAGGTGTTTTTGTTAGTGTTTAATGGTATTACGAGAGAGAATGAGATTACTGTGGGTGTTTTCATTATTACATATACTTATTCCTAATTTCGTACTAATGGTTCCTACATTTGATTATTTCGTGCGAATTCTGGCGTTAATCGTATCCAGTTTCATTGGAAAAAAAAAACAAGTAAAGTACAAAAAGCCTTAACTTGCACTTAATATCTTCCGGAACGATAAACATAAACCTTTATCGCGCAGAAATAAAAATATTGCTGAAAATAAGAGCACATCCGACATAAAATGTGCTTAAAATTGACAATATGGACAGCTAGTGGGAAATGACGTTACAGACTAACAATAAACAGTTTCACAACTTTACGAAATGTTATTGACATTTGTTTCAACATTTGGATATACTCTGAAAAGTAGTTTATTTTATTTATTTATTTATTTATTTATTTATAAGCAAACTTAACAGCTATTACATCTTCTATACAATTGTAGATTAAAAAATTATAAAGCCAATTATAAAGTTTGACCTTTTAACATTTATATTGACGTTACTTAAGCTATTTCTGAGATGTTATACAACAGTCAAATTTTCAATTAATACTAAGATTTGAAAAAACAAAAGAGAAGAGAAGTTTAATCACTCTTCACAAAAAGCTTACAAGTTTGTCGCCAATAACAAGAAAGAATACTGATAATCGATTAACGAATTGGAACTTAATACAAACTTACTCATTTTTATAAGAGAATCTAATTTAATAGCAGTAAGCAATGAAGCAAACCGTGCTAACTTGTCACAATAAATAAATGTATGCTGACACCAACTTCAGAAACCTCAGGAAAAAAAAAATCCAAAGACCCTAATAAGCTATTTGATAGATACTTAAAATTAAATGCTTTTCATTAGCCATATGTTTTTTTTTCTAGAAAACAACACTGAAAACGGCTATCATTCTACACTAATTTCATGTAAGATAAATGCTCGTGTGAGTTTGAAACAAAACAACATTTTTGTGTCAAATACCCTATACTGCTTAAAACAACACTATGCAACTAGTGGGACAATGTTGTCCACATTTTTCACGTCAACACCCCAAGGTGGTGGCAACAAAGGGGCACTCTGCCGTTTCTTTAGTTATTTTTTTTACACGTACGAACATAAATACAAGCGGTCCATTAGTGAAATGATATTCCTTTTAATGTGTGTACCGGGCGTGGATTGGAGCACATGTGAAGAGATAATGAGGTACTGGAAGGAGTTCAATAAAACAATTAGGAAAATAAAAATTACCTTCTAATAAACGAAGTGCCTGGAAATATCATTTATTACCGGATCGCTATCTAGGGACTTTCCTGTACTATACCAGCGAAAATAACAACCAAAACTCCCAGAGCAGAAATGAATAAAAAAATAATTCCCTGAATAGGTTCTACCGGGAAATAAATAAATAACGCACACACTCACAGCAACTAGGTAAACCCTGTGTCACGGGTGCCATGGACACACACATAGAACACCACAAATTGCACCCAAATTCACGAGAGAAATAAATATAGGCCATACAATACCGGCCCGGCAATCGAACTTGGGATCAGATGCGTGGTAGACCAGCATGGTAACCGTTCGTCCACGGAGCCCGGGATAACATTTAGCATTTATTCACAGGGTAACCGCTGGGCCATCGACATATGGAATAATGCAATCCCATACAAACCATTCAATCATTTCAAGCAATGTCAAGCAGTTTAAGATTTATAACTACCTCTTTCTGAATGTTAATTAGTCGTTGGTATTTCTTACTCATTTATATATTTCGAACAATTACATACCTTACATACCTCATACGTAGGACACTCAGAAAGTTTTGCGAAACTAAAAACAACGTTTATAGGTATATATATTTTTTCTAAACTGTCACGGTCTACGCAAAGTTTCATGCGTTTGAACCAATTTTCGAATTTTTTTTTCCAATCCTGAAATACCCCTTTTGCGGTCTCTGTGAACGCTCCAAGAGCATCTTCCGGCAATGAAAACTGTATCCCTTGGATTTGATTTCTTATTTTAGGAAATAGAAAGAAGTTACACGGTGCCTCAGAGCTGTAAAGAAGGGTGACAAAAAAGTGTAACCAGTATACTGTTCAGGAAGTTCTTTGTTTTGAGCGGCGAATTTCCATGTCGAAGCAGTTACTCACAGCATTGGATATTTCTGGCAAACATTTGGCAGTATACTATTCGGCGTTAATGCTGCTTTGATTTCATAAAGGAATATACACCGTACTCCGAAGGAATAAACGCAGATCCATTTTTCAATGAGACACTATGTATCAAATTAGCTGGTAAAAAATGTAAAGGGAAATTTGAAATTGAAACTTCGATTTTTACTAGTAATAATATAATAATAATAAATCATTTATTTCACATGTCTATGATCCATATTCTTAAATTATAAAATTAGTTAAACACTTTAAAATAAAATAAAATTGACAAATTAAAAGTTAAAAGCTAAACCAAAATTAAATATTTAAATCTAAATCACAAGATAAAAACCATAAAATTAAAATAAGATCAAATAATAATTAAATATAATATAAGTTAACAAATTCAAAGCTATAACGCGTAGGATGGTGTTGCTGCTACCGCGGATACGATTCAGCATCGAGGCGGCTTTTTTCCTTATGATAGCATAAAAGTCATCTGTGCGAGCTTCTGCAAATATAACCGACGCGCTGCAGTGTCTCGGCAGCCCCATCAATACCCTAAACGCATTATTGTATTTCACGCGCAGGGCATTGATTGTCTTTTGGCATGTAGCTAACCCACCGATTGCACGTATAGAAAGACTGGCAATAAGCTTTAAAAAGTGTTACCTTTACCGCTTTGTTGCAACGTGCAAATCTGCGAGCCAACATGTTGCTTCGCACAGGCAACACCCGACGCTCTATTCAATGTCATCGTGGTCTGAGAGGTCCTCCAAGACCCAGTGGCACAGGTACTTGAATCGCGAAACTCTGCTTAAAGGGACGCCGTTTAAAATAACTGGGGGCACAGTGAATATCTTATGGCTTCGTGTTTGGAAAACCAAGTGTTCGCTTTTGTTGACGTTGTACTTAAGCCCCCGTGGTACTCGGCATATCTCTCAAACACCTCCAGAAGTTTCCTGACAGCACGTATAGACGAACCCAGCAACACCATATCGTTGGCGTAACTAATATTGTTTATGAACTGTCCGTCTATGGAACAGCCGACTGTGGTACCGCTGAGCTCCCCGATAAGTCCGTTAACATAGAGACTAAAAAGACGCGGCGTTATCTCACTCCACACCTAAACGGGTATGTACTGGAAACAGCTCCCGACCATCTAACAACATTTGTTTGGGTGTTGTACCAATAATCGAAGATCCCGATAATCTCTTGTGGAATAGTAGTTTCTGTTTTCATTTTATGCCAAAGCAACTTATAGGATACCAAATCAAAAGCTTTCGATAGGTCTACAAAGCAGGCGTACACCTATATTTCTGTCGGTGTACCGGACAGTATGCTTGAGACACAATATTGCAGACTCGGTGGATAAACCTGATCTGAAGCCAAACTGTGCATCATTTAGCCTAAGATGACTGCCCACTATTCCATCAAGCAAACTGTCCAGCACTTTAGCAATAATAGTAGCTAGTGAGATGAGTCTATAGTTGCTCTTATCAGAAGAGTCACCGGTTTTATCTTTGATTATTGGCACAACCAACGTTTTCATACGTTTGTCTGGCAAATAAGCATGTCTTAAACAAAAAGTATAAAACATGGCTAAGACTAAGGCATGTTCCAACTTATTACACGCACCGTCACAACATTCAGATAATTCTACCGGGAAATTCATTAACGTAAATTGTTCTTTGCACAGATTATGATACTGCACTTCTTGTTGACTGTCCCTGTTACCCCATATTATATTATTATGATTATTATTAGTCTGAATACGCTGCGGTCTTATTTTTGTCACATTACGATTCATCTTTAAGGAGAAGTGATCCGACCATGTACAATCATAATGCACCTTCACATCTGATACACACTGCCACGCAGAGTGAGATACAATGCAGTGTATCAAGCCAACTGGTGTTGCTCTGAGCATCGCTTACAAATGTGAAGGTTTCTGGCATAATGCCCAATTTTTCAATATCCGCACAAATTCAATTTTGATGTTTTCAAAATTTTAAAAGTTCTTTTCCAAATAGTTGACTAGAACTGGCGTTAAAGTCTCCTAAAATACATACTGTCATGACTTCGGAATCTTCAATTGTGGCACTGATATCAATAAGACAATCTGTAAATTCTACTAAATTATCTAAGTAATCTACCGGTATATACATCAAGAAGACTAAAAAGGTACGATCATTTGATACTACCTTTACAGCCACTAGACGCTCCCTGTTGCACAAAATCACTGTCACTGAACCAAAAACACTCTTTCGCCACAGAATCGCTGTGTTACCGTATGGACGTCCTCTCAGTGCACCAGCCGAAGTGTCTACAGCCGATTTGCCAGTAAATCCAAAATTGTCGTCAACAGTACCGAGCACCGATAAATAGAGCGGAAGCAGCCACGTTTCCTGAAGCGCTATAGCGCTACACTATAGTGAGTAGACATTATAATGTCTACTCGCTAACAGAGGATTCTCACGTGATCTATAGAGCGTGCTAGGGATTTACAGTTGTAACTGATGAGTGTGCTTCTATTGCTACTGTTACTGATTTTGTTATCCGAAAAAGATTTTATTTTCTCATGAACTGTTAATTGCTGTTGCTCGTCGACCGGGCGAGCAGTGTGTAGTGCGTCGTCTTTGGGCGCAACGTGAGTCACCGCTCAGGCTGTCAGGTGCTCGGTGGCCAGCGGCAGCGCGACCACAAAACCGGTCTCCGCGCGCTTGTACACACCAACAGACGAATCATTTTTCGTCAAACTCTCGTTTTTAAAAATATCTTGACGAGGTTTTGGTGATATACATTTTGGCAGGGAGCTGGCCCTGGTTTCAATCGCAACATTATCGTGCTCCAAACCTATCGGCCCAATGTCACACTCAAAACTTCGCAGCACTGTAGCTCCTCGTCTTTTGTTTACATTCCGGTCAAGATTAAAATGATTCTCTATCGACGCCCGTTTAAATGATTCAATATCAAACTTTACTTCATTTAAATTTTGTACAGTGGCGTACTCATCACGAATAAGCTTAATTTCATCCTTCATTTTCACAAGGTCTTTAAGCAAACGAGTTACGTCCATATGGTCAAAAAGAACTGGAGGCAATTTATGCAACTCCCTAGCCACAAAGATAGGAACATCCTCAGAATCTGTTTCCTTTAAAACACACACAATGTCCTCAATATCACGTAGCGACTTTCCTTGTCCGAAAAGCACATTTTTGGCGCACAATATGTCCTCTTCGGAGAAAGTCGCTGTACTGATTCGGTTTATGCTTTCTTCTTTCATCACATCTATTTCTTAGATATAAATGTTCATTTATCACCATGTTGCAATTAGAACACTACCACTTTCGATGTCGTCATTGTTAAGTAAAAAACGACAACCAACCCTTACAACAACAATTCGCTCAACCGTACGCGCGTATATATAGTAATTAAACGTATATTTTCAAAATAAATTATAACTGCCCAGTATTTCATACAACAAAACCTTTTTTTTTTTCGAAAAATTTCTGAGTTCCCTGGAACGTATACCACCACCGCTTACAAAAATATTTTGAATTATATTTTGCTTTCTCCGTTCATACCCATCGTACTCCTTCATTGTCTTGTAAAAATATAAAATAATCTGATATTTTAATTCAACATAGGATTGTACTACTCATTTTACTAGCAGTATTAAAGATGTGAACTAATGTGAAAATGAATCAGACATAGTACGCTTGGTGTTTGTGTAGCGATTTAAGGACGCTTCCAGTATATTTATAGCCCATAATTTGTCATAACACTAATGGATTTTGTCGAAGAAACAGTCGTGATGTGCCCTTGTGATTCTGACATTATTGTGCCATCTTCATCCATATTTACTACTTTAATAATGGTGAAGTGACGTATAGTAAATCAAATGTATTATTATACATATTTTGATTTGTGCTTTGTATTGTTGTTGTTACTTATTTTCAATGACTTCCGTGATCAAGTAGTTTGTACACCGGTTTTCATCTGTGACCGATCTGATCAATGTAGAAAAACTAATTTTGTTATAATTATCTAGGGTCTTGGTGTTTGAGGTATAGTCGTTCTTTCCGATTTCCATAACCGCTCACGCGATACATGCAGCCGTAGACGCATACCACACCTAGAGGTGCCGGTGATGATTTTATACCGATTTATCGGATATCGAAGTTATAACAGGTAAAAGAACTAATATTAATTGCTATTTCGGTAACTACTCTAGCAAACCATAAAGTTTTTAATGCCTGAGTCTGTCATTAAAAAAAATAAACAACTTCTAAAATACGTCACGACAATCGTGTGTGTTTGGGCTGGTGATTTCGGTGTTTATTTATTGAAAACATACCGTAAGTAGCGTTGTTTAAGTTTACCGTGAATATAAATGTTTATAAACTATACTTTAAGGAGTAATTTCATGGTAAACGTTAGAACCACTCAAACGGAATATTATCATATCTATCCAAGTACACCAAAATTTTCATTAGTGCTTTTTAAGTGCAGGATTTGCGGTGTATTACTGCATTTTATTTGAGATGTTTTTGTTGGTAGTACGGAGGTATTTATTTAGCAACGCAGAATAATAATTTTTTATTTATAAAAAAACTTATATTTAAACTGAATGCTTTTCTGATTTGCGAAACCAAATAGCCGCCATTTTGCGGTAGGAGGAGCGCATCGCGTGAGTGGATAACACAGTGCTGTAGTTACTTACTTTGGGATCTGATCAACGTATGTGATGTTGTCTCATTTTTGTTTGTCTAATATTCTCTTTTGTTTGATGTTAATTCATGTTATCAATTTTACTGTCTATTTACTAATTATTGCAAGTGGTATTTACCTGTTATTGTTTGATACATTTAGTTTTTAGGTGTTTCTTAAGATAGTAATATAATAATGTACACAAATGTTAGTAAGCCATATATAAATAAAAATACATATCTATACTGAGATATAACTTTTAAGCATTTGTAAGCATAGTCAGCGGTTCCCTGGCGCTGGGTTTAACACCGTTAGGCTTTAGATGCACTTTTTTTTATAATATCAAGAGACGGGACGAACAAGTCGTGCGCCTGATGGTAAGCTACACGCCTGTCCATAACGGTTGCAGTGCCACTCAGAGCTTTGAATCGCAAAGATCTGAGTGGCACTGCCACTGCGCCCGTCACCCTGAGATATAAGTTAACAAGTCCCATGTGGCTGTAATTTCACCAGCACCCCTACCCTTCAGAATCGAAACACAGTAATGGTGACATTACTGCTTGGCGGCAGAAATAGGTAAGCTGGCAGTACTTCCCTGGACGAACTTTTTCACAAGGAGCTCTACTGCTACTTATCATTAGCGATGAGAGTATACAGTTACGTTTTAATATTAAGTTTGAGGAACTTAAGGGACTACGAAATGATATTGCCAATATTTGTAGAAGTACGAATATCCACAGTCTATCCACATTTTTCTAAACTTTAATGTAAAATATCGAGTTCTTAGGTTTTCGCGATTGTTACACATAGGAAATGAAACTGTTTTTCCGGATTTAAATCGCGTATATTTGTTTTTTCAAACAAACTGACGTTTCGGGCCCTTTACAGGTCCCATGGTCACGGTTGACTGAGGTAGTACAGTCTTCATCCAGTTATGTCTAATATTGATGCAAACCACCCTATTTTTTCCACTATAGTTACAATAGTTATTAACTAAATACCTTATTTTTAATTTTACAAAGAAAACATTCCAATTTACGCTATATTAAGTTTTACAAATTATTTTATTGAATGAATTTTTATTAAGTTCAATTTATTATTAATTATTAATAGAAATTATAATAAACTAAAACGTATTAATTAGTACTGCAGTTTTATGTCTGTTTGGGATTTTTCATTAGAGGAAATACTGGATCCCTAACCAATGGAGACTGAGTATTATCACTCCAGTCTTCAAAGGGAAGGGATCGGTGCAGGAGTGTGGCGATTATCGATATTATATATGTGGCATAAAGGTCATGTCCCACACCATGAAGCTCTTCGAGCGTATAATAGACTCTCGGATCCGACAGGAGAGTGCTGTCTCGGAGGGTCAATATGGGTTTCGGCCTGGTCTTGGGACCATGGATCCTGTTTTTGCCCTAAGGGTCATCATGGAGAAATACAGATTGAAGAATACGCCTCTGCATTTCATGTTTCTTGACATGCAGAAGGCCTTCGACTGTTTCCCCCGTGTAATGATCTGGTGGGCACTGAGATCCAAAGGGGTACCAGAAGCTTATATTGACATCATCCGAGACATGTACCGCGATTCCGAATCCATGGTTAGGACTGCTGTTGGTGACACTAAACCCTTCCCTGTCACAGTCGGAGTTCACCAGGGCTCAGTTCTCAGTTCCTATCTGTTCAGCGTGATATTAGACGAGGTCTCAAGCTCCATCCGAGACACGCATGAGCAACCCCCGTGGATGCTTATGTACGCTGACGATATCGCGCTGGCGGATGCGGATAGAGGGAGACTGGTACGACGAGTGAATGTGTGGAAGGAGTCGCTTGAGAACGGCGGTTTGAGACTAAATGTGGCGAAGACTGAGTACATGGTCTGCAACGCTACAGATCCCCTACCCGTACGCATAGGCGAAGACGCGGTCGAGCCTACGGGCCAGTTTAAATACTTGGGATCTGTACTTAGCGCGTCCGGAGACATCGACTGCGACGTCAGAGCCCGAATCGCAGCCGCTTGGGCAAAGTGGCGTGAGGTGACTGGTGTAATTTGTGACCCCAAGATGCCGGTTAAGCTGAAAGGACAGGTCTATAAATCCATCATCAGGCCTGTCCTTTTATATGGCAGTGAAACGTGGCCCGTACTTGAGCGTCATAAGCAGGAGCTGCGTGTCACGGAAATGAAGATGCTGCGCTGGATGTGTGGAGTTTCACGGAAAGACCGTGTCAGAAACTCCCGCATCCGCGGCAGCCTTCATGTCCGTGACATTGCAGATAAACTGCAAGAAAGCCGCCTACGTTGGTACGGCCACATCTTACGGAAACCGGCTTGCTACGTGGGAAACAAATGTCTGGCTATGCCACCTCCGCCGGGCCCCGGTAGAAGGGGCAGACCCAAGAAGTGCTGGCTTGACGTCGCCAAGGGTGATATGCGTGCCAATGGTCTCACCACTAAGGATGCCGAAGACCGTGCAAAGTGGAGGAGAAAGAGTAGGAAAGCGGACCCCGGGCTCCGCAGCAACCCTGCTGAGGACGCAACCGGGACAACGCTAAGATGAGAGAGACTGGATCCCAAACTGGTGGTACGGAGAAACCATCTTCCCTGTTGAAATTAGGATGTTTTTTAATTTCAATGGCCTCTCGCAGCATCCTGGGTAGATAACGGACTTCTTTTGCAAGGACCTGGGGTTTGTCAAACTTCATTGAATGTGTAGGTTTATCCATGACATGCTCGCATACTGCAGACTTGTTTACGCGACGGTGTTTGACATCAGCTACGTGTTCTTTGACGCGGGTATAAATACTTCGCTTTGTTTGTCCAATGTAAGAGAGACCGCACTCACAGTCAAGCTTGTAAACTCCTGCATCCTGTAAGGGGATGTTACATTTCACGGGTCTCAGAAACTGAGAAATCTTCTTCAGGGGCTTGAAATAGGTCTTGATAGATGCGCGCCTGAGGTCTATTGCGATCTTGTCTGTAACACCTCTCACGTAAGGTAAGATGGCAGGTCTTCGCTCGACTGTTGGTGGTTTCACACGGGGTCTGTGGCATTGGCGTGGAATCTTCAACTTATTCGCATGTAGGACTTGCTTTATATGTTGAAGTTCCCCTGCCAGATGATTACTGTCGCAGACACCATGTGCTCTCTGAAACAAAGATTTGCCCACGGTAGCTAGCTGGCTAGGATGGTGATGGGAATTACCATTGAGATACCTATCTGTATGGGTTTTCTTTCGAAAAACAGTATGGCCTAAGGTGTTATTAGGATTTCTTTTAATTAAAACATCTAAGAAAGCTAAAGTACCACAATTATCTTGTTCCATAGTAAATTGGATCTTTTAATGTAAAATTTTATGGCGTTCCTTTACATTAAGATACGGTGTTACTTATAAGGAATAGGAATATATACCCTTTCTATCGGCATCATAAAAATACAGATTTCTTTTCACATTTGGTCGGTTCTATTCCCTGAAGAGGCAAGCATATTTTTAAAGTTTTTATATACACACAGTATTACTTACTTTTATATATAAAATAACGTCTCCACGTAGAAAAATATTCTATGTACAATATTAAAAATAGTTTCTTTTCGTATTCCATAGCCATGTGACGCCTTGTATATGTAGGTATATACATTGTATTAGCTAATAATATACAATATGATTATTTATTATTTACTAGTTGTATACCTACTAATAATGTAATTGAATTGTTTATTTTCCTAGATATATATAGTAGGAGGTAGATACATAAAAAAGTAAGAAAGTTTATAAATAGAAAAGTACTCTGGGGCATCGAGCCCAGAAGACTGGCAACATGTCCCCTTTGAATTGCTAAATAACTGCCAGCAGCCTTGTGCTCACCGGAGGCTCCTACGAGGCGATCCAACAGCTCATTCGCTAGAAGTTTGCCTGTGGCACCCAGGGACCCAGGGTTTCATTCGCAAAAGGCACAATGCTGTAGCACTGAGCAAGGTTGGCGTATTAGTGTCTTTTGCGGTTCTCGGCCGCTCTGGCCACAGAGCCTGCGACGCCCACGCTTGCAAGGACATGGGACGGGGCTACAGAATCCACACAGGTTGCGTCCCACACCAGCTGTCTCAGCGTGAAAAATGATATCTGACAAATGTCCACCACTACCACAGTTAGTGATGTTGATTCTTTCATCAAAGTTTTTAATTACTTTTTGACAAAATGGTGGGTCTATTTCGTTAATCGCTTCGCGAATTTTGAGTTTTAAGGCTGCAATCGATTCGATTGGCTCCGTATAGACTCTGTCTTTAACATAACCCCATAAAAAATAATCCAGCGGTGTTAAATCACATGATCGCTGGCCACTTAACGGCTGAATTTCGTGAAATTATGCGATCGGGAAATTTGGTTTGCTATAAATTCATTGTTTCGGTGGCTGTGTGACTTGTGCCGTTGGCATCGGGCCGTTGTTTTTTTCGAAAATTCGCCTGGAAATGCGGTCACGGTCACGATTACGCTATCGAGAGATGTTAACAACTCAATTTTGGCCTATTATTGATGATATGAATACCACTAACATGTGGTTTCAACAAGACGGTGCCACAAGTCACACAGCCACTGAACGTTTCAAAGAACGTTTCACTCGACATTTCAATAGAATAACATAGAATCGAATAATTTATTTCATATTATTTATGAAATAATTGATATAAAGCAAATAGTATAAGTAAAAAATACATACAAGTACGACAATAAAAATTCAATTCACTGTAGAGGTAGAATTCACTATCCAATAAAAGGACTTACAGTCGGGTAAGAAATATTTCGTCGTTTGTAACACTTTCTAGCATTTTAGGTAGGTATTCGTAGACTCTGGACCTATTACTCGCGGGTCTCTCGTTGCTAGCTCGACGGGTAACGGATTTAAGTTTCCCTGTGTTTCGCAACGATCGACCTCATAAAGTTCAATCGAGCTTAGTAGTAACGAAACTCAATTCAACATCCATATAGTTAAATCATAAAATTTTGACACGATAAAGTACCTAATTGTTATTTCATGCAAAATAAAGTCAAAGCAGAATGTAATTAGGCTAATTTACGAAACGGCTATAGAACCCTATTATAGGCATGCCCTGCCATGTATATATAGTCGGTATATCGAGCCATTACCGCCGACTTAGCGTAAGCGACAAAATGCACTCATCAGTCGCGCGCGCAATCGTGCGTTCCAAAGTTACCTTTTACACGGAGGCTTTTCCGTTGTAATAAAAACACGAGCAATCGCGCGCGAAAGAGCGTTAGGTTAAAAAACTTCAAGCAGGTAATCAATCATGCACGTTTGCGCGTGCAGGCCCGCGCGCAAATCTGAATGTTTTTGGCGCTTACAATATTTTTGCTATCTCGTTCTAAAGATTTTTGAGGTTTTCAGGCGTTTAAGGTAACACTTGCGATGACGGGAATTGTCGACGCGTCTGTCCATTATAGTTTAAAATATCATTTCCACTGAAAAACGCTATTTATTTAAAAATGTTGCTTACGTACTAAATAAGTTGGCGGTCGTGACTCGATATGATGTTATCGGTAAATTATTCTTTGATTGTTTTATTAATTACAAACGTCACTGATATGGATTCATGGATGGCGGAAAAAAACATTGTATAAGACAATCTGGAAATTCCACAACATCTGTTTTTTCCTAGTGATGATAACAAATAATAAACAATGATAACAATTTACAGAAAACAAACAAAAAAATGACTGAATGTATGCTAGATGTACAACAAAAAATCTATTTAAAATGCAATGTTAAATTACAGCTGCATAAGAAGTTTTTGCGAACATTAGGCAAATTTAACAGCTCTAAATGGAATTTAAATGCCAAATATAGTTTTTGAAAGCCGTATTTCACAAATGCCGTGTGAACATTTATTCGACGTGATTATACAACATAAAAGCAATAATGCTTGTAGATGTACTTTTTCATACGATTTATTTGATTAAATAAAGAAGAACAGTTATTACTCTACTTTGTTTCTGGTTGTGAAATCTTATACGCGCTCCTCTAGATAGCTTTTTATGGTTCAAGAAAACAGCATACATATATATTAGACATTACGAACTGATTACTTACCAGTTCGTCTTTGGTTTTATTACAAGAAACACTATATTTGAAGTATGGCGTCCAGTAAACTTTGTGCACTACTTATTTTATTCGTGGTGCTTGGATTTGTTTGTGGTGCTGCAGTTGAACCAGCTCCATTAGGTGAGAATTACAAAATAATTTATTTACTAATTTATGGAAAACCAATAGTTTCATAACAATTACATAAAGTACACAAACAAATACCAATAGAGTTTTGAATTATTCAATAAAATGAGAAAAGATCTGTGAATTTACTGCATTTTTAGTAGCAATAAATTCCTTGTTGAGTTCGTCCAGGAAAGTACGGTCACCTTAACCATTTCTGCTAATAATGTAAGCATTGCTGCGTTTCGAGAACCTTTCTGCCCCAACAGCCGTCAGTTCTATGAGCTATGTGCCCTGCCCATTGCCACTTCAACTTATTAATCCTTTGGGCTATGTCGGTGACTTTCGTTCTTCTACGGATCTCCTCATTTCTGATTCGATCACGTAGAGATGCCGAGCATTGCTCACTCCATAGCTCGTGAATGACATTGAGCTTTTTTTAAGAGGCCTATAGTAATGATAATAAATAAATAAATACAATAAATTCTAATATCTTTCGTTACTGGCAAAGGAGAACTTCACGATAAAACTCGCATGTCGAAAAATGTTTACAAGTCTTGGAAACGTGTGAAACTCTGATAAAATTTGCATTGGTCAATCGTGGTGGACTATAGCTCAAACCCTCTTGAAGAAGACCTATACATAATATGTTGACGATGGAGACTATGATATTTGGTAAACAGTTCACATAACTGTTCATAGATATGTGATGACATCTACGCGCAAATTTCAGTATTTGTAATGTTTACAAAGATTCGTTGTTTACAGAATGTCCTCCCGGAGAAAAGTATTATAAATGTGCTCTACAAGTTTGCTATAAGACATGTAAGCATCTAAAACAACCACCGCCTTGTCCCTCTTTGCATCCAAGCTGCTTCGAGCCAGAGTGTGTCTGTGAAGGAGATACATTAAGAAATGACGAGGGTGTCTGCGTCACTATTGATCAATGTTGTAAGTATAGTGTAGTATAATAGTGTAAGTATAGTAGTGTCGTGAGGTTTCTTCAACTGGATGTTGGCGCCGTTCGACATGATCTTATATTATATTTACAAAATTACCGTACCTACAAAGTCATTTTTAAACCTGACATTGGCAAAAACATCGTGGAATTCGATGGAGCCATTATAAAGATGAAATTGGAATAGGAATAATCTTCCACATTAATATGGCGAGCGGCTAGAGAGTGGAATTCCCTGCCTGTGGACTTATTTCCTGAACGCTATAACTTGGACCTTTTCAAGGCGAGAGTGAATAGGCATTATTTAGGTGTGCATGCTACATCGTCGACCTCATCGTCAGTTTCCATCCGGTGAGATTGAGGTCAATTTTTTTACAAAAAAAGAATTGATCGTTGTTCCCAACGAGACGAGTTAATTGTAGAATTCTTAAAATACCGTTACAGAGAAACAAATTACAGAGCGTCATATTTAATGATAATACTGCTGAATTGGCTTATTAATTATTTTGTAAAAAAAAACCCGATTGCTAATTTGGAGCGTCGCTTTTTTGCGCAATCGTTCATTATCTTTAATGCTTCGCTAAGTACCTATTTCTGCCTCGATAATAGTATAATTATATAGTATAATTAGTAGCACAATAAATTTAAAGATAATTTCTGCAGATCGTGCTATACAAAACCTAATTAGAACAAAAAAGTATTTTTCCATTGCACGCCATCCCTTTGGGTCTTGTACCTTCCTCATTAAATTTTTCCCCGCCACTTGGATAAGTTCGTCAGTACAGCGCATTGGTTGCCTTCCTACGCTTCTGTACCCTTCTCTGGGCCTCTACTCAAGCGCCCTTCTACCCCATCTGTGTGGTCTTATCTACGGCATATATAGCCAGCCCATTTCCACTTTTTTCTGGCTATGTTGATAAGATTCGTTCTTCTCTGGACCTTTGTGTCCCTAAATCGATTACGAAGATAAATACCCAATACAGCCCGTCCCATAGCTCTCTGAGTGACTTGTATATTTTGCAATGTCTGTCTTGTCAGTGTCCATCACTCAACTCCGTAGACCATGACTATGAGGACACATTGCTCAAATGTCCTATGTTTGAGGTAAAACTTCTTAACTTGATTCGATTGACTCGTGTTGACGTGCTATATAAAATCCGCAACGGAACATGGTTGTATCATGGGTGTAACCTGGTTGTATAGAAAAGAGTAAGGGACTGTTATTCAGTAGGCATTATTTGACTATAACAAGTGTACTCGGCAATGGACCACTCTTGCCTCGTCAGATAAAACAGTAAGGGTGTGTTTACAATATGTCGTGACGACAGATACGACTGATCCGACAGATAGTGCAGTTTAAAGTGTTGTGGCCTGTGACTTTTATTTTTAAATTAAGTTGTTCATATGTAGGTCATACCTACACACGACACGTTTCGACATTTATGTCGTTCACGACTTTTTTGACGTTACGTCGACAGACTATCGAGACAATGGGAAGACCTGAAACGACTGTCGTCTGACGATAAATAAAACATCACGATAAAAATGTGACGACAGATAATCGCAGTTACTATTGTCGTCACCTTTTATTTGTCATTGTCTCATATTTGTAAACGACAAGGTAGCTGCCGAGAAACGATAAAAAACGCAGATAGTCGTTGTGCATGAACAGGCTAGACGCAACAGTCGGCCAACGGTAAATAAAACGTTACATCTTAATGAGAACGCGCCCTAACGTAAGACGTCGCGTAGCTGTTGATATTGACGGATAAAATAATCAGGCGTTTCGTTTATTTAACAAAATAAAAATTTTGTTGGTGTACATCAGAGCAACGAATGTGATGTTGTCTAATATTAATTCATTTATATATTAGTATTTATCAATTATCAATAACCTCGATTAACAAATTTCTTTAAAAAAAATTAAAAGTCTAGGAAATGTTGCACAGTAGTTCCGTGGGCACTTCTTTACTACTGTTGCTACGTACTGTTACGTAAATTCTAGGTTTTGTCTTTTAACATTTATTGCTTTACAAAAGTAATATCGAAATATTTTTAATATATTTTTTGGCAAAGGAGTTTGTCATTAGAGTACTAAAAATATTTAAGGACCATCAGGTTATAGTTAAGTTCAAATTATTTCAATTTAATAACTTTTACCATTGTTCACAGAGCAGTCCAGAATACCTTCCAATTCAAAGAAATGTAAGGAAATAAGTGTATACAATTTTCCATGGAAAGCACTCTTTCTCATTGTATGATAGTCATAAATATGTAGGAAAAGCATTTAGTATTTGTTTTCTTTCTACCAAATATTATGTCACGTATTTTTTTTTTATAAAACAGTGCACTGTGATATGAAATTAATTTATGAAGCACAGAAACGTTTAATCGTTTTGAAAGCGTCATAAAACTTCCATGTTACGATACTGCAGTGGCAACATAACCAACAAAACTATAGACAACTACTATAACCAATTCTGACAGATGATTTGTTAAGTCCGAAAAGATCATTTCGAATAATTACGAGGTTAAATGTCTCATTTTTCATGAATCGTATTACCTAAGGATTATCAAATCGCACTGTTAATACAATAGTGTGTTAACTCAAAAAGAGTATTTTTTCAGAAACGATGAAAAACGCATACTCACTTTCCGTGAAAGATCATTATAATTTATGTATAAGATAGAGTTCATTACTGACATCTAAACCATTTCCTACTGGCCCAACGTTTTTAAAAATAAAAGGGAAGAAACAATTTCATATTTTTGAGAAAGGACTGTATGTTTTGGCCAGAATTTGCTCACATAAAGTTTGTCTCATTTTGAGTTAAATCTTTTAATTGTTTCTTACAATATTCTATCGACGGTTTTATTGGCGTGTGAAGAATCAAATTTTGGTTTCAGCAATGATTTAATCCTGAAATTCACATTATTTTGAGTTACAATTGTAATATACTAGATGGTGCTCCATCTAAACAAGTGAAACAGTTTAAATACTCGGGTCACTAGAATAAGAATAACGTGCACACACTCATAGCCACTTCCACATTTATATGGCGAACGGCTATTCTCTGCCTGCAGACTTGTTCCCTGAACGTTATAATTTGGACCTTTTCAATGCGTGAATGAATAGGCATTAGTTGGGTGCTCCAACGTCGACCTCATCGTCACTTTCTATCAGGTGAGATGGAGGTCAAATGCTCACTTACATTTGAATAAAAAGAAAGCCCCACACTAGGGGAACCCTGTATCGCGGGTGCCATGGACGCACACATAGACAATCACAAATTACACCCAAACTCACGAGAGAAATAAAAGTAGGCCATACAAATATTCCTCCAGGCCGGGGAATTGAACCCGGGACCTCTGCGAGGCAGTTTGAACTGATTGCCCACGACCCGTGGTTTCCGTTTGGCGATCGTTCCTTGTTTGACAGCGTTGATTTGAATGATTGGTACAAATCGGTAAAGCGAACTACGTATGCCTAATTCAATAAAATTTTACGTAAAACTTATTATGACATGCGGAATGATAACACGTACCACCGTTTTTTCTTCTGGTTCTTTTTGTTAAGTAAGTTGTACCATTGTACAAAACAGAAGTGGCTGCAGAAGTAACTATGCATTCTTCATGACATTTTCGAACACATTTTGATAGTTCAAAGTAGACTAGGCCTCTCGACATACACACCGTCGCTTGTGGCGCGCTCGGCGCGTCGTCGCGACGCGATTCTTGAACTCACGGGCCGTGGGAAGTAGGGCATGCAAAACCCGATTGATTTTGAAAACCGATTTTTTCGGTTATTAAGACACGGTTAACCGATTACCCGGTTTTTTCGGTTATTTTTCTATTGTCACCCAAATAACTCTTTTAAAGTGTCAGAAAACTAAAAAACATCAAGTTGAGTGTTTTTTTAATTATTTTTATAGATTTCACTGCTAATGAGATCAATAACGTCTCGAATTATAATAAAAAATCAAATCAACAATAATACAAATACCCCAAAATAAATATATATATTTTAGAGACAAGCAATTAAACATCTTCTTTTTTAGTCTGATTCTCTGTTCAAGATGTTCCAACATCTGTGTGAGAAGTCTGGTGACGCTCATCATTGGTACCCAGTGACGCAGCTAGTTATTCTGTGGAATGAAAGAATAGTTGTGCCCATACCAAAGTACCTAATTATGCTGGGAGAGAGGCGTCGACGACGCTTATCAATAGCGCCACCAGGATCCCCAATATTTAAGTCTCATACTGCTAATTGCTCTGCCTAGTCTCTTTTGGAACCTCTCCCCAACCCGATTAGAGGGCGGTATGAGACGAACGTGGCGAAACAGGTGAGCAGATTGGGACATTTATTATTATATTGCTTTACTTCAGGGATACTCTAGTCGAAATCTTGCGTTTAGGTGTGGAGTATTACTGTATTCGCACTTTCCATCAGGAGCGGTGCAGTCATTTTGTCGAGTCGCAATAAAAAAAAAAAAAAAAAAAAAAAAAAAATACCATACTCAGACGTACCCAACAGACACCAAGTTCATCCATGTTTTAACGCTGACTGTAGTTGTACTGAAGCACAAAAACAGCGTATGCTCGACTGCGCAAAGCTCCGAATACTCTGAAGCTGAAAAATTTAATAAGACAGCCACTACGTAGAAATGAGTGTTATGCAGAGCCAAGTTCAACCATGTGCGACAGGGGCCAAGTTTGTCTCTTTTGCTGCAGGTGGCAAGTCCTAATGATCCCTGGCCAAAGCTGTCACAAACTTTAGTCGTTATTCTTTACCACCTCTGCTGAGACCAAACGGTTCGGTGGCCCATATTGCGGAAGGGAAGGCGAATCTTTTTGCCTCACTATTTGCAGAGAATACGTGTCTGCGTCATGCTAAAAAGAGCTACGTGAATTAAAGCTAGCGGGCCAAATAAAATTCCAGCAACAGTCCTACTTAACTAAGTGCCTGAGTTGTCTCCTGTTCTCAGGTCGTGGAAGCTGGCAAACGTGCAACGTGTCTCAGGCACTTCCATATTCTGCAACACTATAAAACGTGTTTTTAAGTTTTTAGGAGACGGTTATCTCGTTGACACCGACTTCCTCAGTGATCGCCAGTACGGATTTTGAGTGAGCGTTCGATTCGATCTTACTACACTACATTGGGTGATAGAGTTCCGGAGTGCGTCAGGGTTCTACTCTATGAGTTGAATTACTGGCTGAGTGAATATAATTTTATATTTAGAATGTGTTTGAAACAGGAGTTTAGAAAGAATAGAACGTCTTGATGGTTCGAGATGCAACCTCAGTTAGAAAATATGTAAAAAAGTACAATAAACCAAGTTTTGAAGATTATCCCAGTTTATATTCATAAAAGTACCTCTCGCTACGCAACACGAGCTACGTTCAAGTCTACAGTACTGTCCGCAACTCTTTTTCTGCCGCATATCAACGATATGTTAATTCCAGGTACCTTCAGGTATACTCATGACTGTACAGTTGTAGATAGGTACTTGATCAATGCAAGGGTTAGTGGAAAAGAAATCCAGTCTTGTTGAGAGTCTATGACTAGTCGTTTGTATTTGGCACTTCGGCTGTCTTAATCTTAAACTTATAAATGGAACGCTGTGAAATGCAGTCGTGTCTATTCTCCACGAAACAGAGTCCCTTTAACCTGACTCCGACTATTTGTGATATATCTATACCGATAGCCAACCATCGCCAGCTACTTGGAATGAACCTGTTGTCCAGTCTGAACTTTGGCAGATGCATAGAAACCATGGCCAAAAACACAGCCAGGAAGCTTGCCATCCTTTCCAAGGGTAGATGTTTCTTCAAACCAGTCAGTTGCTTCAAAAAAGCTGTACCATACACACATCCGGTCGTGTATGGAGTACTGTTGCCACCTATGGGATAGTTCTGCTTAATATCAACTAGCCGCCTTGAATTCAGTTGAAAAGCCTACTAAGAGCATAGGTGACTCGGATTTGTCGCTATATTGCTCGCGAACCTCGCTCACCACTCGCTATCCCAAAAATTACCCGAGTCCGTCTCGAGGATGCTGTCGCAGTCCTGTAGTTAGATGCCCGAGTTCCTAGCTTTTAATTAACGTTTATTTATCATTATTAACTAGGACACGATGATATTATGAGTCACAAACTTACGTTTTAATAGTTGAAAGACAAAACCAAAAATTCTTAAAAAAACGGGTTTTTCCTTAGCTGAAAACCGGGTTCCAAAATGAACGGTTAACTGGTTTTTTCGAATAACCGGGTAACCGGTTTGCATGCCCTAGTGGGAAGCCAGAATAAATCTAATGCACTCACGGATGACTTACAGCGGGATAACAATATGTCGCCTCTCTGGTTTGCACGGTGTACGTTTTACACTTGCGGCCTATGGGTTCATTATACGCAGAAGTCTTTCAATGCGCTGAAGGTCCAATACAATAACCGTTTAGAATGCTATTGCGGCTGCCCCCATTCTCTAGTGTGTCCGGCATTTTTCCAGAGGCGCGTACCAACGGCTTTTGGTTTGGAATTCACATAACCAAAAAGGGCTGGTGACGTATTATACTCAATTGCCTACTTTTAATAATTACTTATAATTTTATTTTATTTTTGCGTAATTTACTAACATAGTTTGCAAGTCTTAGGGACGTATTCTAAAACTCTACCTAATACACAAACACTACTTAGTACTTAATACGTCAGGATTTGAGTATGATTTAAAACACTCGTAATCATACTCAAGTCCCTGCCATTAGAGTCGTATTTCCAGTGCTTGTGTTTCAAATGCAATCCTGACTTGAGCATTGAGTAGAGTTCTAGAATACGACCCATAGAGTTGTTACACACGGCGACTTTAGCAGCGATGCAAATGCGCGTTCGTTCGTGCATCGCTACACTTGCGATTTATATAGGCGATTGCATCGATGCAAACGCGTATCGCTGCTTAAAATCGCGTGTGTAAAGTTAGACGATTAGCGACTTCATCTGTACTGCATCGTGTTTGCATTACGTTTGCATCGCTGCTAAAAGTCCTATGTGTAACCGCTCTTAATTGTCACAAATAAAATGGATCGGATAGATGATCTGAATAAATTATTATTGTTATTAAAGAGCATCTTTGTAGTGAACTTTCAATTTCACTTAAGAGAATTTCATTATTATGAAACTAATTCGGTATTGACATAGCGTTGTAGTATTGGAAATTGTTCCTTTTGATTAATAAGAAATGAACTATGCAAATCATGATTTGAGTATTATTTAATTGTTTTAAATTGTAAATCTCAATCAATCAATCTTCGAAATGTAAATCTCAATACGCAGCGTGTTTACTTATTGTAATAAAGGTTACGAATTGATTTATTAATATTCCATTATATTATAAAACCAATTGATCGTCTCATTCATTCAAATTAATTTGTTCATAAAGTATGGGTAGGGTAGTGGGTAAAGGTGCTGGTGAAATTACAGGCACATGGGACTTTTTAACTTAGATCTCAGGGCGATGGGCGCAGTGGAAGTGCCTCTCAGATCTTAATAACATTACCTGAATGCAGTCGAAACCAACTTCATGCAGCCGACATCGACTGTATGCAGTTAATGTGTGTTGTTACGACTTCTCGCATTTACTGCCAACATACAGTCAATTTGTTAGCAGCCTGAGACATAAGTTGCAAGTCCAACGTGCCTGTAATTTCACGAACAACCTTACCCTTCAAAATTATACGTAGTAATGGTCACATTACTGCTTGGCGGCAGAAATACGTAAGTTACTTCCCTGGACGAACTCTTTCACAAGAAGCTCTACTGCTACTAAATTACGATTGCAAATACTTGCAGTCCTACTGGACTGTAAATAGGAACAGGAAGTAAATAGGTATTTTTGATATAAGGACTTTACAATTACAGTATAGTTGCTGTACTATTTTATTTATATATTTATATATTATTTTTTATTTATAATGTTTTTCATGTTCCGCGTAAAGTTGACAACAGTTGAAGTTAGAACATTCTAATGAAATAAGTTAACAATGTAATTGTCAACTTTACGCGAATACGAATTATTGGTCAATGATATATATTGTATATATCATTTATATTTGCTCATTAATTTGTTGCTGCAATTAAAGTTTATCTTACATTTAGATATGATGTTTAATTAGGTTAAGGTGAGGCTGTGATATTTATATTTAAGTATAAGATAAGGAATATTTTTCTAAGAGACATGTACATTTTGGTGTTAAAATTTCGTAACAAAATTGAATTTAAAAAAATGTATTTTTATATAAATAGGGTTAAATATTTGAAATTACGTTTTACCGGATAAAGATTTTCTCAATAATAATTTAATAATTGTATCAGAAAAATATATAAATTATTGTTGGTGACCGGTATTAAATGCCCTGATTTTTTGGTAAAAAATTTAGTACCAAAACCATTTTTGGAACAACGATTTCCTACGCAATACGAGGTAACTAGTTGTATTTCCTTTCTCTATTCATGAAGCAATTCAAAGAGACGGACCGACAGCCAGTGGCTAGAAATTCCACAAAATATTCAGTGAGTAATAAAAGAGTAAATAGTGAGGCCTACTACAGAGTAAGGCCTAAAATACGTTTTAAATAAATATATTAATAAATGTAGTGTGTAGTGTCGTAGATTTTGTTAAAAAATGGTGGTAAAAAAGCCTTAGCGGCCTAATGATTTGACTTACCTGCCACTTTTCAAGCACAGGCCGTGGGTTAAAATCTGGGCTCGTATCTCTAAGTTTTTTGGAATTTATGTGCGAAATTTAAATTTATCATGATCTTTTCGGTATAGGAAGACATCGCGATGAAACCTGCACGTCGAAGAAGGTTCACGCGTGAAGACTCCAACCCGCATTGGCTAATTGGCGGTCTAAGGCCGTCACCTGAAAGGAGACCTATGCCCAGCAGTGAGACGTATAAATGTGGTCATGATGCTTTCATACAAAAATTTTGATTTTTTTTATGCTTAGGTACATAGCGTAGAAAGAGCAAGTAGGGCAACTCCCGCCTGTTCCGCGCATAAATGCCTACACTTAGCTCAGAGTCTAGGGTTGTTACATTATTATTTTAGTTGTCCCTACAGGTGTAAACATAATTTGAAACAATTAAAAGTTTTCCTCAGAGTATTCTCATGGTATATTGAAATAACCTTTTTCAAATGCAGTAGATACTTGCGTATTGATATGTTTTATGGTTATGGAGCATGATTATGAAATAAATGTGAAATGCTGGGTAATTCTGAATTTGATGCATTCTTGTTCAAACTACCACAAACACAATAATAAACAAGTCTTTTAATTGATATCAATTTTCAAATACCGAGCGATTGCCTCAATTGTATAATTAATGGCGCGTGGGCAGAGCTTTCCAGTGCGATTGCAACGCGTGATTATGCGAATGTGTGCGTCCGTACACTAGCCGAGCTGCTACGTTTGTATGGACTTACCATAATTGTCTTACCATACTAAGTTGCTTATGTGTTGAAGCTTCTTATATTTATCTTGCTCTGTTTTCTAAACTGTGATAAAATTGTCACCCCGTAAACAATTTATCCTTTACCTACCAACATACTAAGACAGCTCATTCCTCCTCTTGTTTGTTAACTAAAATGAAGACTGTCTCTCCGCGAGACGTGATGCATTTGTTTGCGTCAGCAACAACACTGAAGATTTATTATTTGACTAGTCACAGATCTACATTCCAAAATAGAAGGCTTACTATTATAGACAGCAATGGAGAATTAATAACAACATTTCATGAGCATTTGCGTTGTAGCTCAGAAGTTGGCCAAGCTGACCGAACCGACATTAAATCGGCTTTTGTGCAGCTGTTAGGAAACGCAGAACACGATGTAAACTGGGGCATCATTTAAATAACACCGCAAATACAATCCAAACAAAGTTATTGAAATAATTAAATTTCAATTTATTACTCCATATAAGTTGTACAAAGATCTTAAATAACATAATTATAGGTCATTATTATATGACACCATGTAAGGGCGCTGTAATTCTTAGTGTTTAAAATAAATAAATAAAAAATAAATAAAGAAGGGCAGACGGCGCTCCTAAAAACTTAAACGTGCTATTAACTAATTACATTTATTACTGTTTACTTCATTTCTGTAGAAATCTTTGTATTATATAGCAATATAATCAATCTAGGGTGTCTAAAGAACAAAAGCAAAAGGCTTTACTCACGCGAACGGAAGTAAATATAAAATTTACCGAAGCTATGATCCCTTTCAAAGTTTATTCAAAATCTTCTTAATTCTAACTTTCATGCAGCGCTTCAGTTTCAATTCAAAAACAAATTTCCCGTATCACGTAAAGAGTGTTTGGACAAACCTTTTTAAACCGTCCCTCTGTTCGGTTTGATAATCTTTGTATAACGTTTATGTGGCCAGAAGCGAGACTGGAAGGGAATGATATGAAATTGAATTAACTCAGAGTAGCCGGAGTGTTTTAATTTTCCCTTTTTAATTCGAAATAGGTATAATTGTTGCTACCGTACAAAAAGCTATTTCGGAAATAAGTGGTTTTTGATTTCATATTTTGATTATGTACCTATATCAACAGTAACACATTTTATTATATATAAGTTATTTATTATTTGAAGATTCCATATATGTAGTTATAGTACGCATCATATGAGTTAGTAAAGCATTTTCATGAAGTTTCTTTTTATAAAAATCACGTCACCTCACTCGTTTTTAGTTCCACAAAAGCTGTTGGCGTATATGCTCACGGTCGCTAAGAAAGGGTACTGGAAATTATCACATGTCATCCACACACCGATGCCACTTGCAATGTACCGTTGGAAATTTCGATTTTTGTTTGTAAGAATATAGTATTTTTAAATTGAAATTAATATGACTAACTAGGAGTCGTTACTTTGTAGGATGGACTGCTAATTAAATCTTTTCTTAACCTTTCATAGAGTCAATTTATAAATAGTACCCAAATTTTATTATAAGGAGCAATTATTTTATTGAGGTGATTGTTGATTTTACTATTCTCCAATTCAAGGCGTTTTTCTCTCTCATTATACTTTGAGTAGTCGGGATCGATTTTTATTATCTCCTGTATCAAGTCCCGTACAGTGGCGAACTAGGGGATGAATCCGGGTTTGCGCACTTTCCGGTAACCGATTTCAATAAAACTTGGTAATTATATGTAATTCCTTGGTAATTATACGGAGGTCGGATTTTTTTAGTACTTTGTACTGAGTTTATTTATTCGCCTATTCGATAGAGAAAATCATTCTGAAACCGAGAGTAGAACTCTCGTGTGTCAATTTTGTATATTAATGAACATATATTTTTTTTTATTTTTTTTTTATTTTTTCTAAATTTGACAATAACTACGAAGTAA
The DNA here is from genome assembly GCF_003589595.1 of Hyposmocoma kahamanoa. Lineage (NCBI taxonomy): Eukaryota > Metazoa > Arthropoda > Insecta > Lepidoptera > Cosmopterigidae > Hyposmocoma > Hyposmocoma kahamanoa. The sequence goes on from NW_020653780.1 coordinate 2,205,917, forward strand.
CGAGTTATTTATCTATGTTCACAATAAAGTTTGTTAAAAGAATATGTTTACTAATTAATGCACAACATAAATATAATAAAACTTTTATATAAATCTTTAGAATCGGGTTTTTCGTGTTTTTGGTTTTTATTTATATGGCTCAATATTTACTCAATTTATTAATAACAACAATACAAGAAAAAAAAAAAATCAGATCCCAATCTCTCAGGATGTGGGAATTATGCACTTTTGAATTTAAATCTTTTCAGTACATATTTTTCTTGCCATGGTGCTTATATTGATACAATATAGAAAATAGAAAAAAAAGTTTATTTTCTACCATTCCGAACTGCAAAATAGTTGTTTACATACGTTAGTAAGTGGTAGTTGTATTAGCTGATTATAGTTTGTGAGGGAGCTGGAATCTAAAGTAGGTCGAAACCTGTGCTATTGCTTCCAGGCCTCCCCACCGCGGACATATGACTTTGAAGGTAAGCACTTAACAATTTAAAATGTATGTGGTGTGTGTGTGTGTGTTCGTGTGAGTGTTTGATTGCACGGGCGCGAGACAAGTTCAGTTAGTAGATATTCTCATTGAATGTTACCAGTACGTTTTCTGTGGAAAGCAGTAGGTGGCAACTATACAGAAAGCACTTTGAAATCGCACTGCAAAGCCCGTGGTTGGTTTTTAGAGATACATTTAGCGAAACGGGATACTCCACTACTATCATATCCTAATATTTAATTTTACGGTAAAGGCTGTTACTGTTCCTGAACGAGTTAAAGGAGACCTTTGTTCAAGAGTGAGCCATAAAGAATTGATACCACAATATAAATTTTTATTATTATTTAGAAATAGCCGCCTAACCTTTATGAAAACAAAACAAACAGAGCACGTTGATAGGCGTGCAAAAAAAGCCACAAAGCGAATAGGTCCATTTCGAGTATATCAAGAAGTTAGCTCCATAAAGGACCCTAATAAATTGACCTCTTGTCAACATTGAGACCGTAATTTTGCAAAACGACCTTTACCCTATAATATTGGGTTTTATTTAATAAATCAATTCATACGTAAAATACGTACTGTGCGGGTAGCATCATGGTTCTATGATTATAATTAGTAAATTGCTGATGTCAAAATTTACTGCAAGATTCAAAAGATAATTTGCTGTTTTCAGCATATTTCTCCCTTAAATTGTAAAAGAATAAGGAAACAATTTTTATCGTCGGATTTCCGACAAAGCGTTTTGGCAAATTTCATTCGGAATAAACAGTGCCTTCCGAAAATGAAAATTTAATTAACACGCATTAATTTCGCCAATAGAATAGATATAGCCGGTAACCCGTTCTCCTATTGTCTTTTACAGTTGAGCTTGAAATAATAGTTTTAATTAGTTTACCATTCGTAGTGCTCGTTTCAATTTTGCGGCTATTACGCTTACAAAACGGTAGCAATTAGTAAAATTGGTTACTTAGCTACTTACAACATTATTAGGCCCTCGGTATTCTTAAAGCGTACGTTAAAAACATCTCGAGCCCTGATTTGGGAAATACGTGTAATGTTTTCCTGCCAGCTGCTTCGCATTAGAGCGCCGGGTTTAGCAATATCCGAAAGTTCCTCTGTTGTTTTATTACCTATGAATTGATAGATTTTTTTTAATATAAACAGAAATAATAATAATAATATATTATAATATATATTAATATATATAATAATATATTATTCGTAAAAGTTTAAAAAAGTCTGTTTCTTCTTCGCATTATTTCTTTTTTACAAATCGAAGAATTTTCATCATCATCAAACTTAAGAGTTATGCTCTTGTCGGTGGAGCATCTTCCAGTCATCTCTCTTATAAGCCAGCTACTTCACCTCCTAAACGACATGATCTATGTAATTGCGCCGAGGTCGACCTCTTCCGCTCTTCCTCTTGACCTTTACCTCCAAAATGGTCTTAAAGAAGTTGTCGTGTCGTATCAAATGTCCAATCATTTTCCCGCATCTATACTCTATAGTATTCAGAATTGTTTTTTCTCGTTTCCCGTTCTCAATACTTCGTCATTGGTTTTCTTTTCTATCCAACTTACGCTCTTCATCCTCCTCCAGCACCACATTTCAAAAGCTTCTAATCTTTCTGGAAGAACTTTATTTAATTGTAATATAGCAGTATATCGAAAAAATTTCAATGTAGGTACAATGTGAATTAGCAGAAAAATTCGTCCAGAGTACTGCCGCTTCACTTATTTCTGCCGCCAAACAGTAATGTTACATTAATGCTTTACGCTTTTGAAGGGGTAAGACTGCTGGTGAAATTACAGGCACACGGGACGTGTCAACTCATGTCTCAGGGTGATTGTCGCAGTGGCAGTGCCCTTCAGATCTCTGCGATTTAAAGCTCAAAGTGGCAATGCAATTGTTATGAACAGGCGCTCGACTTGTTCGTCCCGTTACTTGATATTGTAAAAAAAACCTTTTAAAGTTTATTTTTGTTAGAGATACTAATAGTTCAATGAATATGTTAAACTAAATTATAGCAGTAATTTAGCCTTATTCATTCAGGTAACATGATGCTGAACACAAATTCCCTACCCTATTAAATTTTCTATTAGCATTCATAGAAATATTTGAATTCGTAAATATTTATGAATAAGTCGTTGCTATTATTCATTGAAGACAATTACAGATGTTGAATAGAAAAGACTTCCACGGTCCGTTATATTTACGTTGATGGGCATCAACGTATATTTAATTTTAAAAACATACTCGTATTAGGAAATATTGACATTTTAAAAAAGAAAAAAATGTGTTTTTTTATTTTTTATTTCACTAATGTGTTGCATTACTGAATCTTATGCACAGGAAAAAATGGACAGTGATTGGTTTATCATCCTATATATAGTACCTGGGTAATAAACCTACAATTGCAAAATAATAACTTTTCAAAAGAGAGATTTAAAGATTCTACGAACGATTTAATTAAACGATTTAAAATTAGCCGTTTACTTTCTTATGCTTAAATAGGAGAGTTATTAAATTTCACATAATTATTATGAGCAATCGGTTTAGGTAGAGTTTATTTACCTTAACATCGATAAACAAAGACAGGAAGTGGAGAATGCCTTACGACTACATTCGTTTGTCCCGGATTTTTTCGGGATTTGTAGAAAAAATGTAGTCGCTAGGCAGTCTCCACTTTCTGTCTCTGTTCCTCGAAGTTTAGGTAAATAAACTCTACATATTCCGATCACTGATTATTATACACAATTTGTTTCATGTAGGTCGTGTCATTTTTGTGACGTTTTTGTGATAAAAGCATTTTAACAAGGGTACGATGTCCACATTAAATACACATTAAATAACCTTAGTAGATACAAATATAGTAGACACATACGTGTCATACCCCGTAAAGGCGTAGTAGAATTAAACTAACAAATTTAAAAACATTTTACGCTTGTGCGTAACGAGTAAATATAGATATTATGTTATTGTTTTTATATTTATTATTATTAATTATTCACACATTTTATAATTTGAAATAAATTATGATTTGAGCATTAACTAAGTACATTTATATCTAAAAATAAACAATAATTTCTAAAAATAATAAAAAGAGATATGTAACAGATAACCATTAACTAATATTTGGCTGTAACAGTGTCTCAGACGTTTTTTCTTTGCGAAGTTCAGGTATATGCGTTATAATAGCTTTTATAATTAGAAAGTTTTGTAACTGTATATCAAGAACCGTTTTACATTGAAATAAAAATAAACAGCTGTTCTTGACAATCGTTTTCACAAAGTCACAAATGCATTTCAGGGCAATGTACATATATACGTTTCTAGAGGTATTATAAGATTCCGGTTGATATTCAAAATTTGTCATTCACGAAACTCAAAACTATAGTGAAACAAAAACTTTATACTGAAGGTTATTACAGCTTCTGCGTACTTGGATGACAAAAATCCGTGGTAGTGATCCGTTTAGCTCTTGCGAGTAGTCTCGGTGTACGACGTTTTAAATAAATATTGTAATTGATAAATATGTACATATGTTTATTTAAAAAAAGCAACCCCTAGAGTTTCTTGCTCATTCTTCTCAGGGGAATCTGCCTTACGAATGAGCAGTAGAATTTAATCAATATGACGATTTGAAGTGTAATTTGGTTACCTACGAAATAAAAGACTCTTTGAGCTTTACTTTATTATTATTACAAGATTCAAAGTCAATTTCAAAGTCAAAGTCTATTTGATCTTCAGTTTATTGTTATTACATTTTTTTATAAGACAAAGTGACGGGATGGACAAATCATGCGCCTGGTGGTATTTGCGTTGCATAAAGCTTTAAATCGCCAAGATCTTAGGGGCACTGCCAGCCTGAGACGTAAGTTGACAAGTCCCATGTGCCTGTAATTTCACCAGCACCCTTACTCTTTAAAATCGAAACACAGTAATGCTTACACTGCTGCTAGGCGACAGAAATAGGTAAGGTAGCAGTACTTACCTGGACCAGGGCTGCGTCACTGGTTCAAGGTTACGCGGTAAGTGCCTACCGCTGAGTGTATCGCCGACAGTGCAAGCGCTCAGACAAGTGTTTTATTTACATTACAATCCTTATACAACCCCAGCATTCGGCTCCGCACGACTGCACACGACGGGCAACATTATTTTCACCTCTCTGAGCGCGTGCTTAGGTTCCTTTTTCCTCGTAGTGAGAGCACGGTATCATTAGTCAGATTTAGTAGGCTATTGTAGCTTAGGTATTTTCGATTTAGCATGAGATGTTTCGGAGTAACTATTAAGTAACTTGTGTCTGGACAAACACTTTCACAAGAAACTCAACTGCTATCAAAACGAGTGGAATTAGCGTTATTCAAGTCTGGAGTGAATGGGCACTTTTTAGATAAACGCTTACTATCGTCGGTCACATTGTTGCTTAACATCAGGTGAGATTATGTCCTGACGTGCGTGTATTTTTATTAAAAATATATTTGGGTCATGATATTGCTCGAACGGGCAGGAGGTAATGGACGTGAAAATACCTCGAACAAAGACCTATATAACCGCTCCTTAGTACTGTTAGTATACATATACCACATAAGATATCACCCATATTATGGTTTAATAAGACAAGTAAGGTAACTCCGTACAAACGTAGTAGTACAGCTAGCATATGTGCACGCCCGCCGCGCGCTTTGTACCGACACACACACGTACGTACCGGGTTCGATTCCCTAGTTTTATTTTCCCTATGAGGGTAGAAAATCAAATAAATAATTACGGTAATTAAAAATAATTGTAATAAAAATTTAATAACGAATTAAAATTAAAATAAAAAAAAATACGGTACATATATTTATCATGGGTCGTGGTAACGTGCCTTAAGATTTTTGGTTTTCCGCTTCCGAGTATGGTACTCTCCTGTATATTTGTCACCGCAGAAGAAGGGCCATAGGACGAGCAGCAATTGGTAGCCGTTCAGCGGAAATGCTTCGTCCTAGTCCGGACGTAGTCAAGCTCCAGGTGTAAGCTCAGCAAAGTTTCGTTACCGTTCCGTTACAACACATCCGCATCAACTCGCGGTGCAGTCACGTTGCGTAACGCGGATCATCACGCGTGCCATTAATTATAGAATTGAAGCATTCGCCTGGTGTTTCAAAAATGACTTCAAATGTTATCGTTGTGGTTTGTATGGAAAATTCCCAAATTCAGAATTGTTCAGCATTTAATTCCTATTTAATTTTCATAATCATACTTCCATAATCGAGTTACCAATCCGCGATGCTGGTATAAAAATATCAATACGTAATTTGACAACGTTTATTTCATTATAGTACGAGAATAGTGTGATGAATACTTTTTTTAAAATTATGTTTACAACCTATAGATATAACTAAAATAAATAATGTGACAACCCTACGCTTCGAGCTGACTGTAGGCATTTATGCGGCGAACAGGCCGGAGGGAGCCCTACTTGTCGTATTATATTATACTATGCCCATACTATGTTCGGATAATAATAATAATAAAAATAATAAAATAAATGATGATATTAGTTTGTACGTGATTAGATTCCTCATTTAAATAAACCAATGAGATCGCCGTACCGTAAAATGCGCTCAGTTAATTGTTCTCAAATTTGAAATTCTTCATCGTTTTAGTGCCAATAAAAAGATTTTTTTTACCCAATTTAAATGTTACAGTTAATAAGCCTATGGCAGCTATCAGTCGTCTACATGCAGCGGCAACACGTATTGGGTAAATCAATGCAATCATAATAATTCTCGCAATATTCGACGATTCCAATAAGGGAGGCATGCAATTAATAAAAACGATCACATCCAACAATTATCTTCGATGCGAATATCATATTATTGATTTCCACTTCATTATTTCCATGATTTATAATATTTCATTCGGCATTAATATCGACAGATTTTTTAATGTTGTTTTTTTATGTATGCTCGCTTTATATTACTTTGTTGTTTTGGTTTCCAGTTATACCAATGTCTATTTTTGAAACTTATTTTCGTTTTGGTTTAAACGTATTTGCATTTTATCAACTTTTATTCAAGATAATTGTATGTAAATATTACTTTATATATTACTGACAGATTTCATCATAAACATTTGTAAGTGCAGTTAAATAGTCATTTTCAACACTGTTTTAAGGTTAAAGGAGAACTTACCTAACAACATTAACATTCTGTGCTGGAAACATAGTTGTCACGTAATTAGAAACTTTAAGGTAAGTCGCACTAAACTAAATTTACAGTAGCAGCGTGAAATGTTTTCCTTGTCAACTTTAGCCCCAACGAATTTATTAACTTCCATGACCAATGTTCAGTTAGTTGAACTTGTTAGTTTATTGATACGAGCTTAAAAGTTTGTTTAACGTATCAGTTCTTTTGTTTCTTTTTGCCGTTTGAAGTCAGTTTCACATTGCGGCCTTTGTTCGTGTTCGATGTGAATGGTACAGTTTTAACGATTTCGTGTTCAATGGTGAATAAAAGAATTGGTGCAAACGGCTGCCTGGTTTATCAAAGGGGGTTCTAGTTTATATTACAAATAGCATAGAACGGGTATTTTATGTCAGTATTAGGTACTTCGTTATCAACGGCAAACTATTAGGCTACCACGGCTTTTAAAGCAGAAGGTACTTTAAAAAAACCCTTTATTCGGCATTGTTTCCTTAAATGTGTTCTGTGAAAAATTAATACATTATTTAATATATAATAAAGCATAGATATACTTGAGATAAAAACGTATTTGTTTTGTTTCAAGAAATGGACTTAAAGCAGTACTTTGACATTTTAGTAAACTTTTTTATCTCTAAATGTTTCATAGCAGGACAAAGTTCTCTCCTAATCGACATTTCACCGACCTATACAGTTTCGTGGCACCACCTTTTACCGTTATTCGCCTTTTATCACAGGAATAAAAAAATAGTAATAGATCACACGACAAGAATACCCCATGTTTTATACACCATTAAGGTAGGTAGGTTTGTATAAACCAGAAAACCACGATTTTCTCAACGAAAGTGCTTTGTAATGTTCCGTCCTTTAAGGATATTACGGGCTTAGGGAACAAAGTTACATCAATAGGAAATCACGCAAGGTTCTTGCCTCTCAACCCATATAATGCGTACGTAACGAAATTACTCTAATACACTAATATTGTTATATATGTATTCCTTTATTCCTTACAATAATAAATTATTCCTTTACTATCAATTACGGTGGAAAATTATTCGTATCAAAGACGGATTGCTTCTTATTATCCGTTATTGTGTGCCGACATTTGCGATAAAATTACGAATTCTCTCCTGGTGCGAGAGCAACATAAAGCGCGACATTTCTGTGAGAGAATAGCAATATATCGCGCTTTATGTCACTCTGGCGCTAGTCGCGGCCTATCGTGCTTAAAGATAATATCAAGTATTTAGTGCGATTTTAGAGCGACTTCATTCACACCATGCGTCTTTTTAATATCAATCCTTTTATACGTCAATGCGGTTATGCGGTAAATGGTTGGGTACTTCACACGTTTTCCGAGGATTGTGAACCTTCTTCTACGTACAGGTTTCATCACGATGGTTTCCTTCAACGAAAAGCTCGTGATAAATTTCAAATTAAATTTCGCACATTCATTCCGAGAAAGTCAGAGGTGCGAGACCGGATTCCTCAGACCACACCGGATTCGTACCCACGACCCTCTGCTTGAGAGGCAGTAGGTCAAACCATTAGGCTACCATGGCTTATTTGACAATAATTGTTTCGGACAGAGAACGACAATACAGGGCCTGTAATTGCACATACTGGTGCATGTATGCACCCTTCAATCTGGAGCAGAGCAGTGCTGCCGCCTTGCAGTAGAATAATTAAAATTGCAACTTTTTTACTAAAAAGACCGGCCTTTAAAATTTGTTTGTTACATCTATTTGCCAAGATTGATTGAAATCCATTAACGGGAAATGAGTGAAAGTAAATAAACAGAATTCATCTCCTAATTAGCCACTTTTAGAATTCTCTACTGAGCGCTGAGGTACCTCCTTTCCAACAGAAAAAAAAGTTGAAATCAGTTCACAAAAGTCAGAGTAATCGCGTAACATACACACAAAAAAAAGAACAAAATTAAGAATCTCCTCCTTTTTGAAGTCGATTAAACATGACAGAGTTAGAACCAGTCTGGTTCATCATAGCATCGGGACACTTTTTTTATGATAATAAGTAACGGGACGACCAAGTCGAGTGTAAGCGACACGCCTGCAAATAACAGCTGCAGTGTCCCTCAGAGCTTTAAATGGCAAAGATTTCAAGGGCACTGCCACTGCGCCCTGAACCTGAACGCAATAATGCTCACATTACTTGGCGGCAGAAATAGGTAAGGTACTTCACTGCACGAACTATCTCACAAGGAACTCTAGTGTTACAAACTTAACTAGAAAAACATCTTCTAACTCCTTACGTGTTTCAATTTAGAAAGTGACTAAGAGATAGTACGTCGAGACGGCGAGGACCGCCTTCTTTTGAATAACATTGCAGTATAATAACGTTTCCCATCTTACACTTATCAAGAACGGTGTCTGTCGGTTGTTCGATTTACGTGAAATACGTCCAGCTTAACTTCTAATAAAACAAAAACTTTTTCTTGGCCAAGATTACAGAACTTTGATTCCGAGGCAAATCACCAACCACACAGCCACACTCACCAACCACACACCAACACAGCCATCTAATCCGGAAAAACAAAAGTGCCTAATTAAATAATAAAGAGTAGGGTTGCTCAGATGTCCCTATTCGATCCTAGAGACCTTTCACGCTTGAAGGTCTTGAGATACACGAGACCCAATTACGTGGGATATTTTTCGAAAAGTTATAATGATACAACGCCACGTGTAGAGCAAATTTTATTGATAACAACTTTTTTTTAAGGGACGCAGACTCACAATTTTGTCCACAACCGCACGTTATTAAATTTTTATTGTACGTCAGAATGTTTCACCACCATGATATTCAATTATTTTTTGTGAAATTACTTCACTAGTTTGTTATAATTATTAACATAAAGATCGAATACTCAGAACAAAATCCTTCTATCAGGCTGGATTCGAACCGACATCTTTTACCAACCGTACCAACTAAGCGACGGACCTCACGAATTCTTCTATGTGCTTGTTGTCGGATATTTGTATTTGGCTTTCAATCTATTTTTGCATTAATAATTATAACCACACGTTCATGTTTTTTCTTTTGTTATTATTTTTATTGACATGTTGTTACGTAATATGTGTCGAATAATGACGGGTCATGAAACTGATTCAGATTTTTTTTATAAGACATGCTACGAGTGGATTACTAAAGCCTATCTAATGTAGATATAGAAGTACGAGCACACTTACTAATTACGAACATGGTAGAAAATAATGAAATAAAACAGAATACCCCAGCAGAACCATATCAAGGGCACTAAAGCGATTGCTTGGCCAATAAGGGAAACCATAAAACTTTCACTCGATCGTTGGCAATGGCATGGGTTCGATCCAATGCAACTTTTATTGTCTTCCCGTGATCGAGTGTTTGCTTAGATTGTTAATGCGGTTAGGCGTTCTCAGTGGCGGGGCATACTGTGAATACAAAGATACACCTTATTGATGTCGAGTGTGAGTTAGTTGTAATTTGTGTCTTATAGTCCAAATCAAGTCGTCTGAGCAGAATAAGTTTAAGTAGTCTACTGTACTATGTTAATTATTATAATGTTATTGGTTCTCCATACCTACTTCCATCCCCTATTTCACCCACTTTAAGATTTATTTTTGTGACCAAAAGTCTATACCAAAACTTATGAATAGTGGTTCAGCGGTTTAGGCAGTATACGTATCAGAGTTACTTTCGCGTTTATAATATTAGTATGGATGTCAATGTAAATTAGATAGAAAACATTAGATATCACAGATACAGCTTGCCGTAGTTACTTTTGATGGGAAATACTGCTGGAAGGAGGTAGGTAGGCAGAAAAAAGGGGTGGATTGATAATGCTGAAGAATGGAATGCGAGCGCTGGTAACTTATTACTAGCGAGACCGAGAGTATGCAGAATTGGTGGACAATCTTCACTAGTTGGAGAGGCACTACAAGAAGAACAGGAAGAAGTCAATGTCAACTTGAGAATATTTAATAGAATAATTATGTTATCATTGGCTATGTAAGTCAGTTCCATAGCCATGGACTGACTTTCACAAACATCACACGCTCTCACTATCACACGCACAAATTTATATTTTTTTTCCTCCTTTTTTCCAATTTAAAAATGTTTCCATAGGCTTATAACTATTGATCGGATCTTCTGAAAGTGGAGGCCTGGTAACCTAAAATACAGTGTAGTGGCGAGGCGTCCATATAACTCGATTCCCACCGGCTTGCCTAAAAATTTCCGCGTATTATCAAAAGATTCACTAGACAGCAGCGCACACACCACCACTTAAAAATCTTATATTCAAAATTTCAAATAATTCATTAATAGACGCGTGGTAAAGTCCTTGAGAATACGACGTACTGTAGCCTTCCCGATGGATCTGAACCAATTAGCAGCACGCTTATGCCGGCATCGTTTCGGCTTTCAATTCATTCATGAAATCTATTCGCTCATATCAAAATACACGCGCGAACACATTTGCAAAAAACCATAGTAGAATACGATTTAATAATGGCGGCCCATAACTCGAAGATTACCGGGTTGTTGTCGAGTAGCATTCACGTCAATTTAAATGTATTTCCATTACGTTACGGTTTAGTTTTAAAGACTGATGACTTCGGTGATAGCCGCCAACTTACAGAAAAAAATTTAAAGTTTATTCCTGTAAGTTGCCAGCTATGATATCAATACAACTAAATTCTAAATAAGGTTTTATATATGCTTTGATCTGTGTCATGCGTTCTACTAAATTTATTTCAGCAGGCTTAGCATGAGCCGAAGACAAAAGTTATGTCTTCTTCGAAATGTCAATTTTCTCTCAAAGACAAAAATTATCTCTTCTTGGAACTGTCATCAACGAAAAGATAACTTTTGTCTTCGGGCTGATGCTAAGTCTGCAATAATAATTTTTATGAAAGAATATATTTATCTTGCATTTATACTCGCGAGAATAAAAGAGACATAAGATTTGGAAACGTTATTACAATTTGACATTGTTGGAGTCTGATTTGCCCGCATATTTAATTATTATGATTACGACGCTGTTGTCTTGAAATTTGTGATTAAAATAAAAATAAAAACAAGTGGGACGTAGTTTGAAATGCTGGTTAATTTCATAGGACAGTGAGTGTTGTGACTTGGGCTTCAAATAAGAAGCTTGCAGTGAGCCCAGCAATTAAAGGATTAATATTTTTATCTGTATTGATTTGCATTATTTCGCCATATTTAAGAAATTAATTATAGAAATAATGCTAAATCATCTAAAAATATTAAAAAATATATTCTGTTCAATATTCTGGCTAATTGTATCTAGTAAAGTTTTTCAAAATTGTCCGAAGTCATGTACCCACGCAAGGGCAGTAACCCCGCCACCCGCTTCACCGAGCGATACATAATCTTTCTCGATCGCTTAGTTACCTATTTTTTTCATTATGATTGTGTACTATAATTTTTATAATTTACTATTTATTTACATTAATTAGAAAAGTTGACTGAAAAAAGATTTTTGTAACTCCGATTTGGTACTTACCAGCATTAGGTTATATGAAAGTATTGCTAGAAGTACCTAGTTCCACAGCAGTGAGTTTCGTTGCAACATTAGACTCCACAACTTATAAAACAAAAACTTCGACACTCGTATCCTCCGCGTAAACTAAACGTTTCACATCATGCCATAAGAATAGACAAGCTCTTGTACTATACTCTTTCGCCCTACTAACTCTTGTTTACATACTAAACCACATCATCTTTCTAATTTGTGAACCACGTGGCATTTCGTAACAGACTAGAATAGAATGTACTTATGCCTATGCGGGATGTCAGCGTGACGTAGACGCAGTCAGTACATCAGTCAGTCGACTGATCTACCAATCGCACGCTCGATACGACGCGACTCCGCCCGTCGCTACCCGACCCCACCACCAAATGGATCTAAAATGCGTTTCTTTCTGAGCATTGAAGGTCATTGTTCAAAATATTTGCAAGTGCCGATGCCGTGCAAGTCAATGACCTTTGGATCAAATTTGTTTACCGCAATTAAATAAAAAACAGGAATTTACGAATTTTTTTTCAATTTATTTCTTTATCATTTGGGTTCGGTTTCGGATATAGAATTCAAATGAGAACCAAAACGCTAAAACTAAACCCATTACAACGCTCAAGATTGTTAATGCTGACCTACCAGGCGACAATAACATTACTGAAAGGTGCAAAAAGGTATGCAACTTATGGACAAAATCATGGATTACGTTACGTTACGTTATTACAGCTAATGTTTGGTTCATTTTTAAGTTATATCTTTAACTTGACCTGTTCTTATGTTGGTGTCGATTGTTTGCTATTGTATTGTATTGTAAGGAAGGAGGAAGAGGAAGGAGGAACTTTAATGGTTTTTCTTTCTTTTTGTGTTAGTTTTCTCTTTCAAAAGTGAAATTTCGAACATACACTTGCAAAAGCCATTGTAATGCGCTTCGAAATGTTTTACGCTGTGTTGTAGCTTTGAAAACGAGTCGTTCTGCGTTTATGACGGAAAAATGCACTCCCGAATTCTGTTGCTATAATTACGATTTTAACTCTAACGCGTTCGATGTGTTTGTTGTGACGAAAATCTTACACCCAGGCTTACGTAAGGAACGTAGATGTTCGTGCCTTCGTGTTATTATAATACAACAACAACAACTGATACAGTGTATACTGTAGTTTAGGCTACAGCCTCTACAAATTTTCCTGTATGAACTACTATTATATCACTTGTAATTGTTGCAAATTTGTGGAGAAGATAATGAGTTCAACTGCCTCAGTGGCCGAACGGTTACCATGCCGGACGGCCACGCAGAGGTCCCAGGTTCGATTCCCGGGCCGGGAGAAATATGTGAATGGCCTACATTTATTTCTCTCGTGAGTTTGGGTGTAATTTGTGGTTGTCTACGTATGTGTCCATGGCACCTGCGACACAGGATTTCCCTAGTGCGGGGCTATGTTGAGTGTGTGCGTTATTTATTTATTTATATTTATTAGTTTACTTACTTCGAAACCGAGATAAATTTCATTTCCAACGTGTCACAGCCGGTAAACCAAAGAACTCGATATGTTTTATTTAAATATTTTGTACAAGTTACAATAACAGTATGTATAGCTAAACATGTAAATCATGATCAATAAGGGTTGAGTAATCCCAAAATCAAGCTGCGGAATTTCAATCACAGAGCTTCGGGCGGTGACCGTTGTCGTATTAATTGTCCAATACTGTACTGTATCACACCATAATGTGGTACATCTGTACGTGTAATTTTAATACGATGCAAATATTATACAGGGTTGTTTATAAAATACAGGACTATATGGCTGCCCCAGAGTAAAACCTAGTAAATGCTTTAGACAAAATGTTTACAGGAGAGTCAAAAAACACAAATCATGGTTGCCCTTGAACAATTTTCCATTTAATGTAAAAAAAAGTAAGAGTATTCCAATCAGCGAATGTATTGAAGTCACAAATGATTACAACTTATTTATTACATATTTTATACCACTTACTTACTAACTTTGAATATTTTATGTACATCAGTAATTACATACAAATGGTAAATGGGACTTGTTAACTCTTGACAGTGCCCATAAGATCGTTGCGATCTAAAGCTCTGAGTGGCATTACAACTGCAGTGCCACTCAGAGGTGTGGATAGACGTGTTGCTTACCACCAGGCGCACGACTTGTTCGTCCCGTCACTTGGTATTATAAAAAAAATAATGTTACTGTCAAAAATCAAAACACAGTATAGGATTTGTTAGGTATTTACTTTAGTTATTTGGAATGAAATTTGATTTTGTTTGATTAATCAAACGAATAAAACGACTAAAATTTTCAGTATGAGTAAGTTTATTATAATAAAACCCTGGCGTGAGAGGAGACCCGTGCCTAATAGTGGGACGTATAAATTGGTTGATGATGACGATGAAAGTTCCCTATCCACTAATATATGTATGTATATATGAATTGCCATAAAACAGCTTGAGGTCTCTCGCCGCACCACATCCGCGCATGCACCTTTTGCCAAATAAAATACCTAGTATCGCGCTTTTGCTACTTTAAAAGCTAGCAAGTCCCAAATACTTGCTATGTTTTGAATTGGTGAGAGGTTTAGAAACCTTAACACCTGGTAAGGCACTTCTAAAATCAAATCTTAATCAAAATAATCTTTATTTCTTCGGTAAATATTAGTACACTTTAAATCGTCACATTGGTTAAACTCTACCGCTCATTCGTAAGGCACATTCCCCTGAGAAGAATGAGCAAGAAACTCTAGAGGTTGCTCTTTGTAAATAACGTTTGTACACATTCAACATTTACAATATTTTTTTGCTTTCAAACACCAGAGATTGAGACTACCTGCATGAGTTAAACGGGTTACTATCACAGATTTTTGTCATCCAAGTACGCAGAAGTTCTTAGTATAAAGTAAAGAAAATCTTTAGTATAAAGTTTTTGTTTCATTATATACTAGTTTTAAACCTTGTGAATGGCAAATTTTGTATATCAACCGGAATCTGGTCATAGAAGCATATACGTTGCCCCTTAAATGAATTTGTGACTTCGTGAAGACGAATATCAAAAACAGCTAGTTTATTTTTTTTCCTCGTATTAATGTTATGTCAGTTACTGTTTTTCATTAAGAAATTACTATTTCTTTTCACATAAATTACATTATCATAAATTCCTTAAACTTATCTCTCAGTCCTCTCACCTGTAGTCGGCTTCGTGACTAGTCAAAAATCTAGTGTGTTTGAGTGTGTGTGAAAAGTGACTTACTAGATTTTTGACAGGAATGTCGTGGACTAGAAGTGCCTTACTAGCGTTGAGGTTACTGAATGTATGGTAAATTGTAGACTTTTAAAGTGGCTATTCATATGTATATATGTCACTGAAATTTGGTGAGTAATTACTCTGGGAGTAGTATTCCCTTAAAAACTGACTTAATAAAATTTCCCTTACTAGGTTTTGCTCTGGGCAGCCGTATATTACTAACACCAAAAACAATACTTTAGTTCCATGACTTTTACAAAACAATAAATTTGTCTAAAAAACTTTAACTTTTTGTTGTACATATGACACCTTTAGATGTGTTTGGTAGTAAGCTAGTAAGTTCAAACGTGCAAGCTTCCCCACCCCCGTTTCTGAGTTCTGTGTTCACTTGCTTTTGTTACCACAAGGAGTTATCACCGTTCAGAGTGATCTATTTAAATATTTTTATTTTTGTTAAAAAATAAAATCTGTACGATTATTAAAATCATCTTAAGTAATATAGTCCTGCGAGGCTGTTAGTATTTTACAAATCACCCTGTATATGTGAAAAATATAATCTCAAATATATCTTCATCACTAATCATTCGCAATCGCAAATCAGGTAATAAAGTCACAACACATTTTTTAATTGTCTACGTAGAATTAGAAAATATTTTCCTATTACAACAACAGCTATGGCTCAGTATGGTAATAAAAAATATGCCTTTGTGAAGTACAATAACCGCGTACAACGCAAACATCAAAGGTTTCCAAAAATTTAAACTACCTGCTATTTTGTTCAAATATTGCAAGCACACTATTGGATGTGTAAACCGACCACTTTTTCATTGAAATTTGAATTGAAGAACAATATTTATTTTATTGAATATCGTAATGTTTGTACTAATATGACATTCATACATTTTTTTGTGAAAATACTCCACTATTTTATTGTTCTTATTATTGATAGGTACATCTTTCAGACGAAACTCCCTTACGTCAGCCTCTGGTAGCTAGTAAGCAGTAGCAAAGGTAGCAGTACAGTTCTTTGTGGAAGAGTTCGTCCAAGGAAGTAATGCCACCTTATCTATTTCTGCCGCCAAGCAGTAATGTAGATAGATAGATAGATACGTATACACTTTATTCACTAGTATGACACAAATACAGATTGAATACAACAAGAAAAATAAAAGATTTTTTGTCATAACAGTGAAATGGCGCTGACTCAGCATATGCCTAAGCTCCATAAGGCGCTGGTTTTCAGTCAAAACCAACGAAAATACTAAATCTAGAAGTTATTTGTAATGAAACATCTAATAAACGACTAGATGGAAAATTGTTCAAAAAAATAATAAATGCTATCAAGTGTGAATAGTGCATCTAAAGTAATCTATTCAATATGTAAGTGCATGTGCGGTTTTGAATATATAAGTGTAACAGTAAGCGAAAATAATAATTGTGAATATTGCTTTGGTGTAATAAATCAAAGTAAAAATGTGTATTTAGAAAGGCTACGAAGATGAGTGTACGGGGATATGAAAACTAATATTAATATTTAATTTCAACAAATTACACTGATTGTTGTAACGAGTTTACGTTGGCGGAAAAGTGCTTTGAATGTGTGTTTAGATGACTCGTCACGTACAGGTACATTATTCCAGCGTTTTGAAGCCGAATATTTGAAATTGCCCCTAAATGCCACAGCCGTAATGCTAAGCATTACTGCGTTCCGGTTTGGAAGGGCAAGTAAGAGTGCTGGTGTAATAACCGGCATATGGGACTTGTCAACTTAGGCTTGTTTCATATCGCCGAGACGCAATGTTACGTTAAAACGAGCAATGCCACTTTAACTTTATCCTCGACAAAAAAAAGCCAACATTTCATTAAACAAACTGCTGCAGAGAGCTGCGGTAGGCGCACTTTATAAAATACAATAAGTATATTGCATAGAACATATTCTCCACTAAAAAAAGTATACATTTCTTCAAACAACAAAAAAAACAAAAGAGTAAAGCCGCGCTGCGTCGCCTACGGTAGGTAACTGTTAGCGGCCGTAGCTGACTTCGCGTGGCGCCGCTAAGTGATGATTCACATGCATTAAAGCGAGCAATGCAACATAAACTTTATCCTCAACAAAATAAGGCATCATTTCATTAAACAAACACATGAAAACGAAGCTCCTCCAAAGGGTGTGGGCTGCAGAGAGGTGAGGCGGGCGCACTTTATAAAGTGCAATATACTATAGAACATATTCTTTATTTAATATAGTATACATTTATTCAAACAACAAAAAATAAAAGAGTAAAGCCGCGTGACGCGTCGTCACGCGGCTTTCTCGACTCCGCCCAATTGTCTCGCGTCTGACAATACAAAGTGTAACTTAGCGTCTCAACAATAAGGTATATTTCTTTGCGTAGTAGATGCAATGTAGTATATAATATTATATATAAAATAAACTAAACAAAGTCGATATTTCTTTGAAAGCCAAGCAAAGTCTCTTTTGATAGAAGCAATATATACTTTATTTAGTAGATAGTATGTTCTATATTATAATGCATATTATAAAGTGCGCCTGGCAAAGCTCGACCTCTTGCTGCATCTACTTTATGGACGAGTGGTCGTGTTTAAGCAATATGTAAATTATTAATGCGAATAATATTGCGTGAATGAGAAGGTCCCGGGTTTCATTACCGGTAGAACCAATTTTGGAAATGTACTTTTCTAACGTGGTTTTGGCCTAGGTGCTCTGGGTAATGCCGCCAAGTGAGTTCCGGAGCTCTTGGTTACGGCCTCGATTCCCGGTAAAACCAATTTTGAACATGATTTTTTTTAAATGGTAATAGCCTAGGTGTACTGAGTAGTGCTGTAGGCTGAATTCCGTAGCTCTTGATTTCGGGTTCGATTACCGATAGAACCAATTTGGAAAATGAACTTTTCTGAAGTGGTTTTGGCCTAGGCATTCTGGTAATGCCCCTGTTTGGATTCCATTGTTCTGGTGCTCATAAGGAGTACAGAGAGTTCTCTTGATTGAACCCAGGATGCGTAGCATGGCGGTATATCGCATACGATATACGGTAAGCCTCCCTCTGGCATATATAATGCAGTCAGTCGTTGTTGTTGTTGTTGTTGTCGATAAAGCGGTTTATTTCCAGTAGTTCCATATACTCAGTTTCACATGGAGCCGTTGTAACCCAAAAGTTCCAATAACTATGTTGTCATAATTACAATTTTATTTTTTATTGTGAGTACTGAATCGGTAAAATACTGCACTAGCGCCATTCGTCCTTTTATTTATTTGATAATGAACCCTTGTTATACATTATGAAGAACAAGGATAGCGATATGTAATTGCGTGTATAGCTTATCTTTGTCATTTAATCATCACTGGGAAAATTGTAATCCTTTTAATTGCATCGTTGTAAAACGATGAAACAAAAAATCGTTCATTATCAAATAAACAAAAAATAAAATTTTAATAAAGGCAACATAGCTTTATGGAGTATATATCACGGGGATGTTTATCACATATTGCATGTGATATTACTGCGCGTACTGTTTCTTTTTATTGTTTCTGTTTATTTCGTTTGTCGCACTCAATTTTTACGTTGATAAAATTACCGTGCAGTACTGACAAAATGTTTTAAAATCAGCTGTGACCATGTTTGACACTGCGATATTGTTTCGCGGCCATTGATCGAGGCGCGCGCTCTGGGTAAAAAATGTGACGTCACGGTTCTCACCATGTTTGCTATAGTGAAAAATAAAAATACAAGCTTTATCAATTTAATTTGACAGCTAAACGTGGCTATAATAGGTTTATTGCGGCGTCATGCTACGGGCACTGGTGGTTGTCTGAAAACAGATCAGGGAAAAGTTCATCCATTTTTTTTTAAATTTAGTTCATCAAGTTAACCCGGACCACCTAGGCCAAAACCACTTTAGAAAAGTTCATTTCCCAAATTGGTTCTACCGGGAATCGCACCCGGAACATAAGACTACGAAGTTCGCTCCGCGGCCCGACTCAAAATACCTAGGCGGCCAAAAACACTTCAGAAAAAGTTCATTTTCAAAATTGTTTCTACCGGGAGTAGAACCCGGAACCAAGAGCTACGGAATTCACTTCGCGGCACTGCCTAGAACACCTAGGCCAAAACCACTTTAGAAAAGTTCATTTTCAAATTGGTTCTACCGGGAGTCGAACCCGGAACATAAGGCTACGAAGTTCGCTCCGCGGCACTTCCCAAAATACGTAGGTGGCCAAAAACACTTTAGAAGAAAGTTCATTTCAAAATTAGTTTTACCGGGAGTCGAACCCGGAACCAAGAGCTACAAAGTTCACTCCGCGGCACTACCCAGAAGACCTAGGCCAAAAACACTTTAGAAAAGTACAATTCCGAAATTGGTTCTACCGGTAATGAAACCCGGGACTTTCTCATCCATGCAATATTATTTGGATAATCTATAAATTGCTTAAACACGACCACAGTAGAGGCGGCAGCAAGCAGCCGCGGGATACGCCGAGCTGTGCCAGGTGCACTTTATATTATGCATTATAATATAGAACATATTGTCTATTGAATAAAGTATACATTGCTTCTATCAAAAGAGAAAAGCCGCGCTGCGTCGGCGACGGTAGGCGACGGTTGGCGGCGCAGCGCGACGCAGCTCTGCTTTTTGCTTTGCTTTCAAAGAAATATCGACTTTGTTTAGTAAATATGAAATTCTGTACTACATTGCATCTACCACGCAATATGCCTTTCAAAGATATACCTTATTATTGAGAAACTAAGTTACACTTTGCATTGGGGAAGGAACACGTCGCCGTCGCCTACCGTAGGCGACGCAGCGCGGCTTTTCTCTTTTGTTTGAAGAAATGTATACTTTATTTAGTGGAGAATATATTCTATAGTATATTGCATTTTATAAAGTGCGCCTACCGCAGCTTTCTGCAGCCCGCCGTCGGTTATTGCATCTTCGTTTTCATTTGTTTGTTTAATGAAATGTTGCCATATTTTGTTGAGGATAAAGTTTATCTTGCATTGCTCGCTTGAAAGCAGCCCACGCCGCGTCGCGTAGCGTCTCCGCGATGTGAATCAAGCCTTATGTCTCAGGGTGACGGGCGTCGTGTCAATGTCCTTCAGTGACAGTGCCCCTGAGTGACACTGCAACTGTATGGTTAGGCGTATGGCTTACCACCAGGTGCACGACATGTTCGTACCTAGCTGAAAGAAAAAACTTTATAAGTTTTTCGCAGATAGCGTCGACGGCAATACCAAAAATCTGCAAGAACCACATAATCAAATTCGTCAGATGTGCTATCTCGCTCTATAGCTTAGCTGGTAAAAGCGGCGACCCCGGTGACAATAGGCACTGGTTCGATTCCAGTCAGTTCGGAGGAATTTTTCTTTGTGTTGTTCGGTCTTTGTATTGATAATGAATAATAATAACAAACTAGTGAAGTACTTTCACATACAAAATACTGAAGAAGAAGAAGAAGAATTTCATATCTAAAGATTTTAATGCACTGATGGAGCTTTTCTGTATTATTTTAACTGGTATTACTTACACTTGGTAATCTATAAACGTAGTAAATAAGCTTCTCCTTCATTAAATGTGATTTATCGTCGAACAACCTCTATATTTCTTTTCCCGCGCGGTTTTACCATTCGAAGTTAACCGATGTGTAAGTTTCTTTAATGTATATTAACTTTTACATAAATTAAATTTAAGTGAAGACAGAAAAGGTGGATATCGAGTTAGGTTAGTTAGGTTTTATTTTTTCGGATCTTATATTTGTTTTTTCTGATACACCCACGTTTCGGACCCTTTACTGGTACCCTCATGGATGACTCAGCGTTAGTTTGTTTGAAAAAACAAATATACGCGATTTAGATCCAAAAAATAAGTCTAATTGAAAAGAAAAGGTGCATGATAATTTTATTGGGAGCGCTTATTTGTGTGAAAATCAAATAAACTATTTTAAATAGATATAACGCTCATTTTATATAATTTTCATTAGGACTTAATACATTCCCTGCAACTTAATTTTATATAATTCTCATTTGTAATTATATTCACGCTTTATAAGATCATTTTATATGAAGCTCTTTTTATACAACAACCATAATGAGATATTGTTCATTCGGATAATTTTTACGTGGTATTTAGCTGTACCTGTAATGTGCGCCCTTCCTATAGTATGTTAGGTTAAGTTAGTACATGAAAAAGCAGAACTGAATTTGTTTGTGTTTCCGAACATGTTTTAGTCAAATTTATTTCAGTTTAATTGTATAAACTGAGGTGTATAACTTATAATTGTTATTTAAAAGTAGTGTAAGGGTTACTGATTGTTATCTAAATTTTAATTGTAGAATATTTATATTAAACGTTCGTTATATCAAGTGAATTGTTATATGTAATAATTTTATGTTATAATTAAGTTGATTGAATATTAGGATGTTTCACCACTATGATATTCAATTATTTTATGTAAATTTACTCCACTAGTTTGTTATAATTATTAATACAAAGATCGAACACTTAGAAATAATTCCTTCGATCCGGCTGGATTCGAAGCAACGTCTTCTAGCAAACTGTGCCAGACGCCATGCCAACTAAGCCACGGAACGAACCAGCGGACCTTACGAATTTTTCTATGTGCTTGTTGTAGATCTTTGTTTTGTTTTTTAACGACTTTTTACCGTAGCGCCATCTGTGAGAAATCTATTTCTTCACTCAGCCAGGTAAAGTTTATATTAAATAAAATTACATTAAATGAGCATTAGGTTATAATATTTGTATGATAAATTACACACCCTAGTTTTATTACCTCTATTATGTGCCAAACTACCCATAATCGTTCACGAGCAATAAACAGGGTGAAGCTGAAATGTATGACGCCGTTAACGAAAATTATGTAAACTTATGCAATGGTGTTAAAATTTACATGCGAAAATACAGATAATATGGCAGGGATTTGTACAGGTCTGCGATTATGGGTGTCTCCTGAGATAAACAACATATTAAAAACAGCTGATGTATGTACATGTATACATAACCGTATATGATTATATTTCATTAACTCTTAATATCTTGTTCTTAGGTTTTCGCGATTGTTACACA
>NW_020653780.1:2228495-2299072 GCF_003589595.1 Hyposmocoma kahamanoa
ACACAAAGAACCTTACTGCTACTAAATTTTGAAACGTGTTACTTAATAGGAATGATTTTCGGACACTAATGTTATGCAGTTACAAAAAAATATTATTTCAAAAGTTTCTTCCGGGTTTTGACGTTTCAATTAAACTGAAATACGAATGAAAATTTCTTCAAATAGATTATTTAAAAATCTAGCGATACAGGTTTAATTTCACGAAAATCGGCCACATAATTCTTAAGTATTTTTTCCTTATGTCTAATAATTAGTTCTGAATTTGTACCATTCACGTCCAGTTAAAAAAATCACTTGTATAAACGTAAATCCTCTTTCCAGGATTTATTTTCTTTAAAAAAAATCTAGTGAGGATGAAAATGTTTCTGACGATATTTCTATGGCCATTGTAATGTAACAATGCAATAAATATACCCTGTGTGCCTTTATGCTCTAGGTTTCGTATTGTTTCTTTGTTGGCAATCTTTTAGTGTATTTTATAGCATGTTCAAAATTAATTTGAAATTCGAACGAACAAGTCGTGCGTCTGGTCTGAGGGGCTCTGACACTGCGCCCGTCACGCTGAGACATAAGATCATTTATGTATTTCACCACTATCCTTAACCTTTTAACCTTAAACGCAGTAATGTTCATATTGCTGCATGGAAGCAGAAATAGGATGGCAGTTTGATCTTCTCTGGATGAACTCTTTCTTTACTGCTACTAGAACTTCTAAACTAATAGGACAATATTAGGTACCATTTTTGTAAAATATATTTCTAGTTATATAACGCCATTATGGTTGTGTTGTTTCTTTCTAACTGCTGGTTTCTGATTAGATCTTATTTTAATTAACCAATTTAAATTCTATTTCCATATGTATATAAGTGAATGTTTGTCCTGTACGTATACCATTATTATTCATCCGATTGTGATAAATCTTTTGTGAGTTGTTGTGACCATATTTTAAAATAGGAGTGCGCTAGTTGTTTCAAACAAACGTATCTACAGCCAAAAAGGCGGTTCTTTCGCAGATACACGTCTGAGCTACGTGACTTTCTTTTGTTTCAACAAATATGTCTAAAGCTGAAAAGGCGGTTCTTTTGCAGATGATTTGAAGAATTGCAACACATACCACGTACAGTTAGTACATTATACATTGTTTTGTTATTTTGTAACGAATATAAATAATAATGTTATCTGCCAAAATATTATCATATATTTTAAAGTTCAGTAATTATTTTATATTTTTACTGTAATTATCTGAATAACTGAATTTTACTGTTTTAGGTAGAAATTGTTTTGTTATAATATGTAGGTTATAAAAGTAAAAAAAAAAATACTTAATCCGTTACTTACGACACAATTTGCAATATAAAAATTTGATACATTCTATATATGTATAGATATGTATGTATGTGTATAAGTGTGACCTTATGGTGTGATCCACAGTACCAGTAGCACAACACATTGAACTTTGAAGTAAATTTACATAGCACTAAAAGCGGAATTCATTTTGTCTGATATTAACTTGATATTAATCCTCTTAGACATAATGAAGCTCCACCACATCAAACATACGTGATACAGGTAATTCTAATTATCATTTAAATTAATTTATTTTACATGCAAATTAGTTAACGTTTTGCAGATTGTATTACAGATTTCACGTTTATAGTATCATTCAATAGTTATCTTGCCACACTTGTCTTATTACAGGTACTATGGTACATAGTACAGTAGCAATAAGACAAGTATGGCAACTCCATACAAATGTAGCAGCGCGGCTGTATTTGCGTAGGTCTGCCGCGCACCGTGTACCAGACACACTTACACATAATCTCGGGGTGCATGCGCGTTGCACAACGCGGGTCGTCACACGCGTTATTAACTCTAGAGTTGAAACGGTCGCTCGTTGTTTAAAAAATGACGTCAAAATAGTAGACGTGTTTATTGTATTCTTTGTGATAGTTTGAACAGTATGCCTCAAATTCATAATTGTTCAGCATTTCAATTCTATTTCATAAACATAATCTAATATTATATATTTAAGATACGTAAGTACCTACTGCACTTAAAAAAGGTTATTTCAATGTAGCACGAATATAGTGATGAACATATTAAAATTGCCAGATTATGTTTACAACCTGTAAGTACAACTAAAATAATAATGTAACAACCCTATGTTCCGAGCGAAGTGTAGGCGTTTATGTGCCGAAAAGACGGGAGTTTCCTTACTTCCTCTTATTATACTATGTTACAGTGTTCTCGAGGGAACAAGTTTTGGATCATGAATATGAGTGAATCCGGTTGCATCGGTCTACGAATCTAATAACATGAAACCAAGAGCGTAATACAAGATCTAATTTAAACGAAACCTTTGAACGGCTGTCATTAGCCGTGTTAGAAGGGAACTTTTTTAATAAAATCCACTTTGACCCCCGTTCCCTCACTGAGCATAAATTTGGACAGCGAATGACCTAAGAAAAGTCCGCGTTTGCAAATAATTTATCCACGCAGTTTTCGTGCGACAAAGGAGTTCCGTAATTAAAATCTTTGACAAAATATTTAAAATATACTTGACGGCTCATTCTGTTTCTTATAAAACACTTGTCGGTTATTTGAGACACTGGCAGAAAACTTACGAATTTGTAAATAACAGAAAACAAACCGATAACTCTCAGTTATAAATCACAACTTATACTAACTTAAGGAGATAAAGATTAAAAGAAAAAAGTACCTACGACTAAGAGTTATTGAGCCACTTTTCGGTAATCATTACTTAACAAAAGAAACAGACAAATTATTAAGAAACACTTGTAGGTTATTTGAGGAACTGCCACAATGGTCATGAATTTGTAAAAATGTTGAACTAAATTAAAACAGAGAAAAGAAACCGATACCTCTCAGAACTTATACTAAAGAGAGATAAGATTAAAATAAAAAATACATCCAAGAAATTATTGAGCAACTTTACGGTAATCATTACTTAACAAAAGAAACAGACAAATTAGTAACTTCAGACAAAGATTTATAACATTCAAATAAAAACTTTTTGCAACTGTAGACTTCGTAATTAGGATCAAATGAAGTTTAATCTTCGTATTCCGTAATAAACGGATTTGGTGAAAAATATTTTCACAATTCTCCCTAGCGTAATCATTAAGAAGTTTAATTGAAATTAGGGAACTGAATGCTTCTTAGTTAATTGTTTTAAACAAAATTCAAAGTTGAGTTGAACTGGCTATCAGGAAACGTGTTTGATCATTTGTATTTTAAAAATTGAAATAGATTTTTAGTTTTAAGTTTTTTTAACCGACTTCAAAAAAAGGAGGAGGTTTTCAATTCGACTCTATATGATTTTATTTGTATATACATATGTTACGCGATAACTCCGGCAAGAGAACCGCTTTTGATGATTTTTTTCTTGTTGGAAAGAGGGTACCAAAGTCAAAGTCAAAGTCAAAGATGATTTATTCCATAGGTAAAATAAATTTACACTTGAAAACGTCACATTTAAGGTACTGCTCGTTCACTACGCTGACCTCCCTGAGAAGAACGAGCAAGAAACTCTAGGGATTGCTCTTTTCAAATAAACTTAAATGCTATGGAATACATTTTGAATCAAATTTGTGTGGATTCAGGAGCCATGTCGTCTTTCCATACATCTTTATCTAACACGTAGTCTTCAATTTTGTAATATGATTTTTCGATCAAAATATTTTTAATGTAGTTTTTAAACTTAGGAAATGATAAACTTAATATATGCTCCGGAATCTTATTGTAAAAACGTATACAGTTCCCCATAAAAGAGTTGTTTACCTTGGTTAAACGAAATCGTGGTACCATGAGTTTGGACTTAGCTCTAAGGTTAATATTATGGATATCTTCTTTCTTATTGAAATTATGTATATTTTTACGGGCATATAAAATATTTGAGTAAATGTACTGTGATGCCACAGTCATGATACCAGTCTCCTTAAACTTTTCTCTGAGAGATACCCGAGAGCCTAGACGGTACACAGAACGAATCGCTCGTTTTTGCAATACAAATATGGTTTGAATATCTGCCGCTTTACCCCACATGAGAATCCCGTAGGACATTATACTATGGAAGTAACTAAAGTAAACTAGTCTAGCAGTACTAACATCGGTAAGCTCACGTATTCTGCGGACTGCGTATGCAGCGGAGCTTAATCTGCTGGCCAGGGACGATATATGTGGAAACCACTGAAGTTTACTATCTAAGGTCACTCCCAAGAAGACTGCTTTATTAACAAGGTCTAACTTTTCTCCGTTTATTTCTATGCTTGGACTAGTCGATTTTACGTTAGGTAATTCAAATTTAACACATTTTGTCTTCTTGGCATTAAGCAATAAATTGTTAGCATTAAACCAATAAACTACTTTAGAGAGGGTATCATTAATACGGTCATAGTTAATGTCATGTCTGTCTGTTTTAAAAATCAAGGATGTGTCATCAGCAAACAACACTATTTCGCAATGGTCCTTAACAAAGAATGGCAGATCATTAATATAAATCAGAAATAAGAAAGGTCCAAGTATTGAGCCCTGCGGAACACCCATTTTTACTGGAGAATCCAAAGAAGTCGCTCCATTTATGCCTACTTTCTGAATTCTACCGTTGAGATATGACGAGACAAGTTTCGACGCCTTGCCATTTACACCGTAATGTTCCAGCTTACTAATAAGAGTATTATGATCAACGCAATCAAATGCCTTTGAGAGGTCACAGAAAACACCAATAGCGTTCTGGGACCTTTCCCAAGCATCAAAGATGTGTTTTAGTAACGCTACCCCCGCATCGCTAGTCGATCTACCACTAGTAAACCCGTATTGTTCACTATGAAAAATATGATTCCTACCGAAATAGGACAGTAATTGAGTTAGCATAACCTTTTCGAATATTTTACTTAAAGCTGGTAAAATTGAAATGGGCCTATAGTTGCTAGGATCAACTTTCCTACCGCTTTTGAATAAGGGAATAACCTTGCTGTATTTCATTAAATCGGGAAAAACACCTTCGTCAACGCACCTATTGAAAGCTACAGCTAACTGTGGGGAAATGAGATTAATAACTGAGTCTATAACTTTAGTTGATATGCCCCAGAGATCTTCAGTTTTTTTAACATGTATTGACTTAAAAGCTTTTATGATGTCTTGTGGATTAACATGACGAAAATTAAATAAACTGCCACAAACGTTAACATTTTCCTTTAGGAGATCAATAGCAAGTGAAGGGGAGGAATTTAATGATTTTGTAGTGTTCACAGCAATTTCCGAAAAGAACGATTCAAAAGCTTGGGCTACTTTATCTTTAGATTTTATAAGTTTGCGGTCTAATTCTAAAACTATATCTCTATCGTGTAGTTTAACCCTGCCTGACTCTTTATTTATTATGCTCCAAGTAGTTTTAGATTTATTTATCGATTGTCTAATTTTGTCGCTGTGAAACTTAACCTTAGCAGCTACACAAACTTTTTTAAATATTTTCGAATAAATTCTAACATATTCTATGAAATTGGAATTAGTATTATAAGTTTTCATAGCATATAGCTCATACAAACGAGACCTACTCTTATGAATACCTACTGTTGCCCAGTCGTTGAATTTAGTCTCTCTATGGAAAGTTAATGTTTTCGATTTAAATGTATTGTCAAATTCATTTTTAATTAAACCAAATATCGTGTTATATAAAGTATTTGGATCCTCCGGTATATGAGATAGGGAATTTAAACTGTTGCCGATATTATTTTGAAATCTAATTATTCGTTCTGTGGTAATCGGTCTGCAGAGAAATTGGTCTACCTTCTTGCTCATTTTACAA
The DNA here is from genome assembly GCF_003589595.1 of Hyposmocoma kahamanoa. Lineage (NCBI taxonomy): Eukaryota > Metazoa > Arthropoda > Insecta > Lepidoptera > Cosmopterigidae > Hyposmocoma > Hyposmocoma kahamanoa. The sequence goes on from NW_020653780.1 coordinate 2,234,323, forward strand.
TTAAAAGAAGCCAATTGGCCACTATGGTCGGATCTTAAGCAATTTATTATTGATTTAGACACTGCGTCTGTGTTACAAAAGATGTTTTCAATACAAGTAGAAGAGGAGGCAGTAATGCGAGTTGGTTCTAAAAAAAGATTAATCAAGTTAAAACTTTGAAATAAATTAATGAGTCTTGCAGAAGTAGAACAGTTTTCCAACAGGTTTACATTGAAATCTCCACATATTACTACGTTTTTTTTGGTTGGAAAAATCCGCTTTAAACTGTCTTCCATAATTAATTCAAACTCGTTAAAATTAGCAGAGGGGGGCCTGTATACACATAAGACGACAAACTGATCCAATTCCACACATGAAATCTCAATAGTTCGTTCAGTAGAAAGATTTGTGATATCCTTACGCTCTTTAAATTTTAAGTTACGCTTAATAATAATCATGGATCCGCCTCTACTTAAGCTCTTTCTTATGAACGAACTGACTATTACATAATTTTCTATATTGTTAATGGCTTCGTAATCTTTCAGCCAGTGTTCTGTAACACAAAACACGTCAACGGAAATATCGTGCAAAAAAAGACTTATTTCTAATATTTTGCCAGAAAAGCCTTGAATATTTTGATGTACTACATGGAAACGATTAGACTTTTCTGTTGTCGTGTTTTTTAGTTTAAATTATGGTTAGTAGTAAATTATGGTTACCTCAGGAGTGGTCCCATTTCAATTTGAAGAAAATATTCCACCTCTAGGGTTAGCAAACTAGGGGATGAATGAGTTTTGAGGTAATTCTTGAGTCATTCTTATTTTGAGGTGACTCTGTACTAAAAAACCGACCTGTAAATCAGTATTTATGATACCAAGTGACAGAACAAGTCGTGCGCGTGGTGGTAAGCGACACGCCTGTCCATAACAGTCTATAATCCACCAGCACACTTACCCTTCAAAATCGAAATGCAGTAATGGCCACATTATTACATAATATTTACTTGATTGTTTTAACGTCGATACCCATTTTAAAATTAAAAAGAAGTAGGATTAAAAACAAAAGAAAGTAGTCAATATTTAACTTGTTAATCCAGTACAGATTTATTTTAAAGACTTTATTTGAAACGAAGTCTTTCTGCTTAAATCTTTTTCAAGTGTTACAATTTTATTACCAAAAGCAATAGAGCTCAAAATGCAATGGCCTTTCGGAAGAGACGTATGAAATATTTTAAATGTTTGAAAGTTAAAGTGAGTAACATCAATTTAATTCGGAAAGCCAAACTCTCTTTGAATTTTATCAATTTAACAACGACCCCACCTGACGTCAGTCTTATTTACGGATGGGAAATACCTTGTGGTAATTAAGGATATGGCAATGGAAAAATATTGACTTTAAACAAGTTTTTTTTTTATATGGTAGGAAAAAAATCAATGGAAACCCAAGGGCCGGCAGCTACCTTGCCCAACGCATTAGCATAGCCATACAAAGGGGGAAAGCTGCCAGCATCTTGGGCACCTTGCCGCGAATTTCATTCATACAATTTAATCCTAGTTTCTAGTATTTAAGCTATTATTGCACCTTACCTGTACATTATGAAAATAAAATAAATTGATTTAGTGATTGGACGAACAAGTTGTGCGCCTGGTGGTAAGCGACACGCCTCTCCATAACAGTTGCAGTGCCACTCAGATCTTTAAATCGCAAAGATCTGAGCGACACTGCCACTGCGCTCGTCACCTTTAGACATAATTAAACACGACTCATGTGCCTGTAATTTCCCCAACAACTTAAAATCCGGAACGCAGTAATGCTCAGTGCAGCGCTGCGCTTATATCTACTCGGGTAGGTACATATGCATGTTTGAATGTGTAACTGGCTCAGTGAGTGGAAGAGAATTCAGGGGGCCTACCATAAACTTTCTAAAAACAATCTTATTTCAATGTAAGCTTAAAGTAAGCTTATTGTAATATTACTCATATTCGTACCGTGACGAACCTGTCAACCAAGTAATGTATTATTGCAAAAGTGATTGAAAGAACGAATGATGTCCCAATATTGTCTATTCCTTACTAAAAATAGGAGAGAGATAACGCTATGTGAACTATATAATGCCATCTCTTTCTTATTTGATGTTCCGAATCGCAGAATAATGTTTATAAATAAATAAATAAATAACGCACACACTCAACATAGCCCCGCACTAGGGAAACCCTGTGTCGCGGGTGCCATGGACACACATATAGATAAATTACACCCAAACTTACAAGAGAAATAAATGTAGGTCATACAAACATTTCTCCCAGCCCGGGAATCGAACCTGGGACCTCTGCGTGGCAGTCCGGCATGGTAACCGTTCGGCCACGGAGGCAGTTAAGTTTAAATAGTTAATGTAATTTACATGCAGAGAATTTTGACTGGTAAGTAAAGAAAAGTATGTAATAATAAAATCTGTTAAAATTACATTGTTTTCAATAATTATTACGCATTTTCATGAAGAAAAATAAATAAAACAAGCTGAGTCTTGATAGTCACGGTGTGAATTCGGAACTATAGTCTAGTGTCAACTGTTAGTTTCGCCAAGGAGCATATAGATGGCGCTGTTATAATTTTACGAAATAAACGTCGAGTTTTTTTATTTAACGAAAAAATATTTAGTATGAGCTATTAAATAAAAAAATAAGCAAAATATTGAAGAGATATAAGTAAATAAATAAGTTCAACTTAACTTTTAATAATTACAAATCAATATTAAGACAATAAAACTGAAAATAATATTGTTTCTATTGCACCCGTGTAACTATTTTAAGATTGCTAAATTTGACATTGAGAAATATTTCTGTAATGTTAAAGTCGCGTCAGTGAATGAATAGTCCTAAAGCTGCCAATAAAATATCATAGTTCTAAGGTTTTAACATTACAATAAGCTTACTTTAAGCGCGTTATGGTACAAAAAGTCAATGTAAGGTTAAAGTAATATTGTTTGAAGGGGTTGTGGTAGACCCCCGGAACTATAATAATTATAATAATAGTAACAGCAACAGCAATCTCTCTCCGCCAGGCATAGTAGCGGCTATGTTGGCGGATCAAGAGTCCCATGAGGCAGTGGTCTCCTTCTGTGAAGCGGTGATGCTTCAGAAGGAGGTCGACGAGCGTGATCGGGAGAGGGCCGATCCCGCTCGGCGGACCCCCGGAACCATAATAATTATAATAATAGTAACAGCAACAGCAACAGCAACAGCAACAGCAACAACAATAATAAATAAATAACGCACACACTCAACATAGCCTAGGGAAACACACACATAGACAACCACAAATTACACCCGAACTCACGAGAGAAATAAATGTATAACAGACAAATATTTCTCCCGGCCCGGGAATCGGACTCGGGATCTCTGCGTGGCAGTCCGGCATGGTAACTGTTCGGCCACGGAAGCAGCATAATTTTAAAACTGCCTTTCTCCTTTCTACAGCTATGTCTATTTTTCCATATTTTCTTATTTGGAGATATTTTATGTATTAAAAACTAAACCCACTTGGTCATTAAGCGAAACAACAACTGTAATAACTTCATTATTTCCCTGCTCAGTTGCAAACTAGGTACATTCTGCAGGGAAACCATATTTCGATAGAAAAGTTTCGTGCATTAACAACTTAGCTACAAACAAAATGATAAAGGGTGACACGAACGAAGTGTATGGTTTCTTTTAGGATAGTCAAAATGGTGCAAAATGTTGTGGAAAGTGATAATACAATTCAAAAATTCTTTACAGTATACCTAAAAAGGAAACAAATAAAATATAATAAGAAAAGTAATAATTGCAGCATCTTTTATATCGTAGCTTTTGATTTTTTTCGAAAATGTTTCAATTTCAATGTTTTGAAGGTAAATCGGTATCGTTTTAATGGGTCCTCGGACCCCCGACCACAATTCTTGAGAAAACATTACAGCAGAGATAAGCTGTAAAAACGTGCCGGATGTCGATTGCGCGTCCAGTCTCGCGCGATAAAAACGGAATGTGTATTAATGAGTATTCAAAATGCTAATCTTTTCATATCGAGAATACGATTTATTTGTACAATAAAGATTTTGTTTTATTTATTGTACGCATGATGTCGGTCCGTAAAGGTAGGTAGTCGACATAAATAATTCTCTGCCTGTAGACTTATATCGTTATAAATTGGGCATTTAACATACATAGAATGTAATATAAGTAGATTACATATTTTCAAACAACTAGCTCTTCGACGTTGTGAATGGATACGATTATAATAAACTGTGATATTTTCGTATCAAAAAAGATTTAAGTAGGACGATTGGAGTACCGGCCGTTTGAGTAGTCACGTCTTTTTTAACCAATTTCCTGATCTATTACAAAATTAACTATTTAAAAAATGTAAAATAAAAAAAAGACGCAAGTTGCCTATTGTGCCTTTTTAGGGTTTAATACTAGGGAATTTAAATGTTAATACAAGGGCAGAGTTACCATTGCAGATTGGTAGGTGTGATATTTACATTTTCATATTACGTATTAGTACTATATAATATAACATTACTATGTAATATCTATCGCTTATTTATTTGTCACACATTCATACTTCGCAAGTAACATATTTAGTATATGTTATATACATTAAATCTCATTACGTACCATTACATGAACACACCTTACACAAACACGTCCCAAACAAGCACACCCTCCACCCACGCGGGCGCATACGCATTCACTTATTTGGACGATTCTGTCTTTTCTAACTGTTACTATTGTAACTTGTGGTTAACTATAATTAGTTTCTGAAATATGATTCTATACACAATTAGTGTACTGCTGTTCACCCGAAGATAATAAAATAAAATAATGTATGTGCACATGACATCATTACATCATTATATTACTCATCGTTAGTCCATATGGAGTGCCACGATATGGAAACACCCTGTATTAAGTGACTGCTTTTTCAAGCGTGGTTACTCGAAGTTGAGTTCGTTTCCTCAGGGGATCTAGAATGCAGCGAGACAAGGGAACTTTGGTCTCATATGTTTTCACTCTATTAAGAAGTTTTTATTTTATCACTCCAGTACGCTTGGTGTTGTCTCGCTCTGGGAATGTCTATGATGCAGTTCACGATGAAAGTTGGTGTTCACTTTGAATTATATAGTCGAAGTAGTTTTTTATGGGTATACAACGATGATAAGAATGTATACAATTTGTTCAAGAAAATTATGCAAATGAGCGAGGAAGATGAGCGAAAGAGTTTTCACGGTGAAAGGAGGAAGCGCTATAAAAAACTTTTGCAATTTTGAAATGGAAATAACAATTCATATTAATCGATTATTTGTTATTTGAAATTTATAGATTCTAATTTAGTGGTACTGAAGCGAGTCATTCTCTGCCGATTCTTCATTTTTTTTCCTATTATTATGACAATTTGGTATAGCCTCTAAGTAATGCTAAGGCATGTATGTATACGTCAAAATGTACATAATATATTAATTGATTCAGGCCTAGACAATACTGTTTCTGTGATGACGTAAACGCCCAGTATACATCATAAAAATTCAAATTTAGGACTATAATTATATTCTACATATATAACCATAGGGTATCTAGAAAAATACGTTTTTCATGTAAAACCGAGATCATGCTTGCTAGGGCGTGAAGAATTTAATTATATATTTTTTGAACATTTTAAAGTACATTTAGCGTTTAGTGCTTTTCCCATAGTACTGTATCTTAGGACGATAGTATTATGGATTAAGTATTAGCATTTTTTCACAATAAATTATCGTTACTAGTTTTTACAAGTACAAATTAGAACCAAAAGGTGATGGTTAATTATTTTACTACAACTTCGTGAGTTTTAAATTAAATATCGCGCAATATGTGCGGTATTAGTATAAAAGACAAAATGCCGAACAGTGTAGTAAGATAGTGTTGTGGTATGAAAGATGATGTAGTGACTAGGATAGAAAGGGGAATGCTTTGATAGTTTAGTCATGTAGAAAGAATGAATGTTGGTAGATTGACGTCACAAATTTTTAAAGCGAATTTAGATGGAGGCGTGGGGAGAGCCAAACCTCGGCGTACATATCTCTATAAGATTGTGGATGTCCTTAAAAAAGGTCGGGTTAAAAGTACCAAGAATAAACGGTGATGTATGAAGAGACTGATGGGAATGGAGGAGGCGAAGGAGGTTTGTCCGGGGCGTAGCAGGTTGGAATGCCATAGTCCTAGCCCGGTGGGAGACAGGCGTGATATATCGACGCTGGAACCAATCTTGTCAATGTCGGAAAATTGAACTTGTCAGTGTCGATTTTTGTATTAATAATTATAATAAACCAATGAAGTAATTTCACAAAATGATAATTGAATATCATAGTGGTGAAACATAGTGACATTCAATAAAAACTTAAAAATTACAATTATTAAAGTGGCGTCTCTAGTCAGTCGTTGGTAGCTGTAAAGTTGGCACAGATGGCGCTATGGCAAAAACTCGTTAAAAACCAAAAACAAAGATCTGTAACAAGCACATAGAAAAATCGTACGGTCCACCTGGTTCGTTCCGTGTCTTAGTTGGCATAGCGTATATCATGATTTGCTAGAAGACGCTGGTTCGTATCCAGCCAGGATATCGAAATTTCTTTTAAGTGTTCGGTCTTTGTATTAATAATTATAACAAACATTTAATTTAACAATATTCTGAAATTATACAAAAAAAATTATATCATTCATGATGGTGAAACATCGTGACATTGTCAAGTTTTATTTACAGCATTTTTCAGTGTATTTCGTCAAAATTTGACGTCTTTTGGTTTGGTCTAGGAGCCATGGCGCTACGACAAAAAAATTTCGATGTAGCATCACGACTCCTAGACCAAAAAATGCGGAATTTTTTTTCTGATTCCAAATTAAAAAAAAGTAATTTTGTAAATGTTTCAAGATACGAGGAGATTGCTTTCCAGGGTCGATATGTATTTATATTAGTATTTTCATAATATCAGAAGGATTTAAAGATTGCTTACATTATAAAAGTAATTCAAACAATATTATATAAAACAATGTCAGTCAGGCCCGAGTAGCATTATTCAAAATACCCATCATATCCCGTCGAGTGAAACAAATTTGATCACAAGTGGACACACGACAATTTCCGCTGGATCTCGGGGTATTCCGTAAATACAGCGTAACGTAACACATCCCTGGCTGCAAAGACTTTAACATTTCATATTTACACATAAGTATATGCATTTATTTCTACGTTAGTGGGCAATGATATTAGAATCGTATAGCACAGTTTGACATTATTTAAATATTATTATTGTTGTACATAATTTATCACCCTGTACTATTTTGACATCAAGTTAAAATGTATGATTATTAGTCTTATTATAAGCCATGGTAGCCTAACTAACAGTTTGACCTATATACCGCCTCTCAAGCAAAAGGCGTGGCTTCGAATCCGGACTTGCATTCCTGAATCTTTCGGAATTTATGTGCAAAATTTAATTTGAAATTTTACCATGCGCTTTCTTAACGTTAAAAAACTTAAAAACAGGGATTATAGGGTGACAAACATTAAACGGATTTTTTTTTAATAGTAAATATAATAATTATTATTGTCGTTTGACAAGTCCCACGTGTTTTTAACAAGGAATCTGACTACTTCCTGTAAGTACTTAAAATTAAACATAATGCATATACACGGCCAAGTTAAACTTTATTTTATCTAATCATATGCATTACGATACGATAATGTATACGATAATGTTATTCTTAAATAAGAATTACTCTAAAGGAAATACCAATAAGTCGAACAAACACAGAATATAAAATTTAAAATGGCGGAATACAATTTCAGTTGATTACTTAAGATCCTTACGTCCGCTTTTTATTTAGTAACTTTGACTTCTTAATTTATAAAGGAAAGCGAAAGAACAAGGATATTAATTTCGTTTATCTACACACACATCATAAACCCTCTACGATTTGTTCAAAAACCGCAAGTTACGACCAGCATAATGATAAACTGTTTTGTTAGAACAAATTTCCTATCTGTGAAAATGTTATTATTGCTTAGTAATAACATCAAATTCGATTTTATTATTACATTCAAATTTCGAATACCTTTGAAAAACAAAATAATTTGATTCGACCATAGTGGATTCGACCTCAATTTTAATATCAGTCGAGATGAAATTTTATTCGAAATGAAATGTCAATAAATATAGGCAGATGGAGCATACGTAACAAACGATGTGAATCCGCTTTTCATTTGTAGTGTGCGTGAAACTAGGAGGGGCGCTGTAGGAACATCCGCATTTGTGTGTGTGGAAGACTACCAGATGCATTCGGTGGCTTTCTATAATACTAATGTTACAAACTGGAAATGTTATTTTGCAATACGGTACTTAAGTGGTACCAGGATATCAAACAAATTATATGCAATATAAGTTAATATGTAATTGTTATTATTTGTTTTACATAACACAAAGGAAAAAAATATTTTATTAAGATTCAAATTGAAAAATTTGATAACAACTAAATAGATAAAAAACTAAAAATAAAAAAATTGGTAATTTAAAATATTTATATATAATTTCATACTTTTCTTTTTTTAACAGTGAAAATTATCTGAATGTAAATAACATTAAGTACAGGCAACGGCACATCAGACTACACACTTTTGTTCGAAAATCGCCTCCAATGCAACGGAACAAGATACTTCAATGTGTAGCTTGATGTGCTGGCGTGTGTACTTAAACATTATACTTTGTTAGGACGATTCGGAACATCAAAAAAGAAAGAGATGGTATTATATAGTTCACATAGCGTTATCTCTTTCCTATTTTTAGTAAGGAATAGACAATATTGGGAAATCATTCGTTCTTTCAATCACTTTAGCAATAATATATTACTTGGTTGATAGGTTTGTCATGGTACGAATATGAGTAATATTATAATAAGCTTCCTTTAAGCTTACATTGAAATAAGATTGTTTTTGGAAAGGTTATGGTAGGCCCCCTGGTCGTAACATGCGATTCCTGAACACATCATAGACAGCTTATAATATGTGTATAGATAAAGCAGTGTATGCAACTGTACATAAAAGGCACTAAAACACTCGTATTTTAATGCCCTTCATTATGTAAGCCACATAAACTATTATTTTATCAAGAAACTCCCTGTAAAACTATGTTTACATGTAATTAAAAATGAATTGCCGCGCAAACGGCACTGTTGTCAACTCGGAACGCGTGACGTTATTGGCGGGTAAACAAACTCGACAATGTACACTTTCCACTTGCGCGAATTTTACGTATTGATTGTCTGTCGTCCTCGATCCAATTTTTTTGCAATTTTTAGATAGAAAGTGAATAAACAGAGAAAAGGTAACACGCGAACATTGAGTAGGGTGACGTGTCTCTGCTTACCTACATGTGACGTAACGTGGTATGTTTGGTGTTTGTTTAACAGATTAAAAATATAACAGGTATACGTTTTCAGATTTTATTAATTAATTTAAAAATGCAATTCATTATTACGTCTGAAGATGGAGTAAGATGACATTTGCAGGGTTGCCAGTTTTTATAAAGTTTTAAATAGTCACGTGGTTATTGTCGACAGTTATATCGGTACTTTGTGAAAAAAGGTAAAATTTTGCTAAAAATATCTCAATTGTGAATGTTACGACGTTCTAATAATTACTAATTGCGTTATTGTTTTTATTATATTGACATTTGGCCTACTAGTATCGAGATCAATTTTCATTCATATAAATTTATTGGTCACATACAAGAACAAAAACAGTATATAAATAACTTAAAACTAATGTAGGCAAAGGCGGCTTTATCGCTAAGAGCGGTCACTTCCTGACAACCTTTGAGATAGAGGAAGGCTAATCAGAGCGGGAGACGTAGTATGCCAAAAAATTTGAAATTTATAAATAAAAACTTACATTTTATTGTTATCAAATAACAAATAACGATATAGTATACTGCCCTCGTAACGAAAAAAGGCACAACTATGCATACTTTACACAGCAGTTGTGCAGGCAGTATACCCATATACAGTATATTTGTATGTATAAATATACATAAATAATCTTATGCTTACTATTGAATATATATACAATATACATGTTGCAGACTAAGACCGCGTCACTGGATTGCGTAAATATCTTCTGTTTTCACAATCCAGTTTCAAAAGTGACTTAGAATATTGGATTTTAGATAATGGTTTGTTCCATAATTGTGCAGCTTTAATAGTCTTTGAAATACTCTGAGCTCACCAAGGAAGTGAAAATCTTTCTTAAGGTATGGTGGAGTATTAGGATCATATAGAACGTTAAAGAGAAAGCTGGTAAAGTGCTCCCCACGGCGCACCTTGATGGAGAGCCACTGAAGCCTTCTCCTATATTCAGACACCTATATCCGTATATGAATCTGATGCATAAATTCTGTAGTCTCTGCAGTTTGCATAATAGATACTCGTTGAGGTCAATGAGTGAATTAACCGAATTTTTATTAAAGAACCATTCTTTAAAACTGCATTTAAGATTTTATTTATTTCACAGTACCTTTACTCCGACACTAAGGACATTCCGGACATCAGCCTGTGAAGGATTAGGATGGCTCTGAAACAGCGAAAAACAACGAGGCATCGGGTGAAGACGGAATTACATCGGAGCTTCTGAAAACGGGTGGAACTCCGGTGCTAAAAGTCCTTCAGAGGCTCTTTAATTCAGTCTTACTCGAAGGTTATACGCCAGAAGCGTCAATAGAAGCGTGGTGATACTCTTCTTCAAAAAGGGAGATAACACCCTTCTGAAGAACTACAGATCCATCTTTCTTCTAAGCTACGTTTGTAAGTTGTTTTCACGAGTTCATTCCAGCCCTCCGAAAAAACCGGTTTCCGAAAAGGCTCTAGACTATGTTCCACACGTTGCAGCAGGTTATACAGAAGACCGAGGAGTATAACCTGCCATTATGCTTAGCGTTTGTAGACTATGCGAAAGCCTTTGATTCGATCGAGATTTGGACGGTGCTACAATATCTACAACGGTGCCACATTGACTATCGATATATCGAAGTGTAGAAGTATTTGTACAGAAACGCCACTATGTCAGTTCGACTCCAGGACCAGTGAACAAGGCCAATACTATTGCAAAGAGGGGTGTGACAGGGAGATATCATTTCTCTGAAACTGTTCACCACTGCATCGGAAGATGCTTTCAAGTTACTGGATTGGAAAGAACTCGGCATCAACATCAAGGGCGAGTACATCACTCACCTTTCATTTGCTGACAATATTGTGGTCATGGCAGACTCGTTGGAAGAGCTTGGCACCATACTCGGTTACCTCAATAGAGGTTCCCAGCAGGCGGGTCTAAAAATGAACATGGACAAGACGAAACTTATGTCGAATGTCCATGTTGTACCCATCCTATAACAGTGGGAACCTCTACTCTCGAAGTTGTTGACGAGTATATCTACCTCGGACAAACTGTCACATTAGGCAGAACCAGCTGCAAGGAAGAGGTATATCGTCGAATCCGACTCGGTTGGGCAGCTCCGAAACGTCTTCTCGTCCGCAATACCGCAGTCCTTGAAGACAAAAGTCTTCGATTAGTGCGTGTTGCCAGCGATGACCTACGGCTCTGAAACGTGGTCACTTACTATAGGCCTCATAAAAAAAGCTCAAAGTCACTCATCGAGTGATGGAGTGAGCAAAGCTCGGTATTCCTCTACGTGATCGAATCAGAAATGAGGCGATCCGTAGAAGAACGAAAGTCACCGACATAGCCCAAAGGATTAGCAAGTTGAAGTGGCAGTGGGCAGGGCGCATAGCTCGTAGAACTGACAACCGCTGGGGCATAAAGGTTCTCGAATGGCGACCACGAACCGGAAGGCGTTCAGTGGGACGGCCCGCTACTAGATGGACGGATGATCTGGTAAGGGCGGCAGGTAACCGATGCGTTTGACCGGTTAGTCTTGCAATCTTTGGGGAAGACCTATGTGCAGCAGTGGACGTCTTCCGGCTGATATGATGATGATTACCTTAATTCTAGAAAACCGGACCGCAGTAACGGTCACATTACTGCTTGGTGGCGGAAATGTGCAATAATGGTAGTACTTCCATGAACAAACTCTTTCCCGAGGAGGTCTACTGCGAATATGGTCTAATGTTATTAAGATCGCTCAATGACATGCTTTGAGCGTAATTGAAATCGCTATAAGAAATAAATTTAACAATAAATCAATGAAAACTATCTTTCTATCGTAACTACATATGAGTAAATATGTATGAATATAGCGAAAGCAATATAGAAAGCGTCTGCGGCAGACAAAACAATGCTTTAAACAACTTTATTCTTTCCATATCCATTTATTGAGATTCCATTTCCCTACAAACGGATTCTAATTTACAAATAGAATGGTTCATGAATTTTAAGATTACAACACATTTTCTTATTATATATATTCATGTACTATTAAACGCATAAGATAGTCTGCTTGAGTCATTCCTTTATCCTATGCTAGCACCGCACGCGACTGTTTTAAATATACTGTATTTTGATGCTTTTTAAAACAATATGGTACAGTGTGAAAACAACATATTTATATTGACGACTGCCGTGGTCGAGTAGCTTGCATACCGGTTTCCATGACCGCTGGCAGCGCTATTATTCTTTATTTCTGTTCTCTACATTTATTTATTACGTATAGGTATTACATTTATTTTTAATTATTTTTCTCATCGCACACAAAACGCAACGCAAACTCATTCATTTGAAATTCCGACAACGCTATCCTCCCTCTCACCCCGTTCCTCGCTACCTCAAAAACTGTCGTCATGAGTTTAAGACTTAGACAACCAGTGTACGCTATGATATTAAAAATAATCCATAAAAACTATTTCAATACTGGTAAACTCTGCTTAAAATCACATTCGTAAATCACAAGGTGCACATTACATATAATTGTGAACTCAAACAAAAGTGCAAGTGCAAGGTGCTTTCACGAGGTAAGTCCTGGCCCCTCCAGTCGCCATGTCTGAGGTCCCGGGTTTGATAACCGGCCAGGTCAATGTAGAAATACTAATTTTTCTATATTATTTTGGGTCTGTTATTGGTGTTTGTAGTACCATATCGTTGTTTCCGATTTCCATAACAAAGTGCTTAAGTTACTCACTTTGGGATCAGAGCAACGTATGTGATGTTGTCTAACATTTATTTCATGTTATAATTATTATAAAATGTAGAGGGCATAGACCTAACTTATAAATGTGATAAAAACATCGATTTTTTCATGATTTTTAGGAAAAAATGAACTTGTCTTGAAAAATTTTGTTTGTTTGCAAAGTTTTGTTTGTGTTTGAAAGGTTTTGCTATTCTCCAATTCAAGGCGTTTTCTCTCAATATACTTTGAGTTGTGAGAACCGATTGTCAAGTCCTGTATAGTGGCGAACTAGGGGATATGTCAATAAAACTTGGCAAATAGATGTAATTCCACGTATTTTTGAGGTCGGTTTTTTAGTACTCTGTACTGAGATTATTTATTTGACGACTTCACTGAAAGAGACGCTAGGTGAGGAGTACTCCTGGTAGGATCAATTTTGGAAATGAAGTTTTAAGTTGGAGTGGAATCCTGTACTGTGCTGAAACGTGAACCGTATATCGTCGCCATATCCGCACTTTAGACCGATTTCACCTGAAATGCTTTCGTAAAATACTAAACATCAGCTAATCCGACTGCGTGCCGAACATCGAAGTTTTGCGAAGAGCTAAAGTAGGTGGAGTTGAGGTATATCACAGAACAGAAAATACAGTAGAAGTGGTTAGTTAGCCTCACACGCATGGCAACTTACAACTACAGGTCTCTTAGAACCTATTTGAGCTCTGTCCGCCATCTTTGCTTTGTATGGTATGGTTGTGTCTTGTTGTCTTTCGCGTAAATTCTCTGAAATCGTACAAAAATGCCTTTGTTGCTTTGGAGTGCAAAAATGATAGCCGTACCAAAAATATTACTCATGGTGGTATTTGATACCATCGGCAAGTCTTATTTTAAAAAAATTTCAATTTTCTGTTTATCGAAATAATTTTTTTGTTACAAGAAACGAAAGTAAAGCTTATACCCCCTGCAATATGGTCGCTTCTTTTTTCGATAACTAAATAAATAACTCCAATTCGTCGTGGTTCAGCATTTAACCACTAGATGCCACATTGATTGAAACATCAATACAATATGAAAACGTTGTGACTTGCAAGGTAGGTATTGATTGAACTTTCAACGATATGCTAGCAGGGTAAAATTTAGATTATATTAACAATCCAGAATTTGTTATATCGTTTTAAATTTTAAACTACGATCAATCATTATCAAGATTTCGTAGTGTTTCAAATAAAGAATGAGTGAGTTTTGGCGTCCTCGGTCCTGGGGCCTACCATAACCTCTTAAAACAATATTACTTTAACCTTACATTGACTTTTCGTACCATAACGCGGTTAAAATAAGCTTATTTGTAATGTTAAAACTATGGTGTTTTATTGGCAGCTTTGTGACTATTCATTCACTCAGTTGCGGAATAATAATTGAAAACAACTCAAATGCGTAATTTAAAAAAATAGATTTCATTATTACCTACTTTTCTTTTTTGGCAGTTAAAATTCTCTCAATGTAAATAGCATTCAGTACTTTAACATAACACGATTTGGAACATCAAAAAAGAAAGAGATGGCATTATACAGTTCATATAGCGGTATTTCTTTCCTGTTTTTAGTAGGGAATAGACTATATTGGGAAATCATTCGTTCTTTCAGTTATTTTAGCAATAATACATTTCTTGGTAGACAAGTTTGTCATGGTACGACTATGAGTAATATTATAACAAGCTTACTTTAAGCTTACTTTGAAATAAGATTGTTTTTGGAAAGGTTATGGTAGGTCCCCTGATAGTAGTCGAGCCTTATTGCACTTCCATTGTTTTTTTTCTTCCGTGAGGTATATATTATGCGGCGACAACTTCGTTGGAGCGGCGATACATCAATGATAGCAGAGGGGCGAGTAGCAAAGCGCATCTTTATTCTGAACTCAAGGGGGGCAAGCGAACCATGGCGTCACCGACAGCGGAGCTGAAGCAGTTGCCGTGGCCGAAAACGGTCAGGAGAATGTACTCATACTACAGGGAATATCCTAATTTGAGGCCAGTTAATTGATGTGGTTGTCTGGCATATTGTTATTAGTTTGCTGAGTTAATTATTTAAATAGAATCACACTTTGTCTCAATAAGTCAATTCCTTAGCATGATTATCTTCTTCACATAAGTACAGAAGATTGTTATATACAAAAATTACTATGCAAGAAAAACCAACAAAGCCTTTCATTACATAATATAAATTTAAACAGGCGGATTTACAATTTTAGCTTGATTACTTAGGGTCCTTACGTCCGTAGTTCTCGGAATTAAATTAGAAATTTAGTATTAGCTTTGCGGTGACGAAAACCATCGTGATGAAACCTGCACGTCGAAGACGGTTCACAACCCTCGAAAAACTGGTGAGGCCCCAATCCGCATTGGGTAAGCGTGGCGGACTATACTTAAAGAATCACCTGAGGGGAGACCCGTGCCCAGCAGCGGGACCTATAAATGGGTTGATGATGATGACTTTTTCATATCATGATAAGTGAAAACAAAAGAGGCAAGTTATTATTTTTATTTTTATCAAGAAATTCCGACTCCGTGCACAACCTAAATTTACTTTATTACTATCCAAACCGTAGGCGTGACTAATTTATACAAACGGTTTAACATTTAAACAGTTAAACAGCGGAAGAACTAACCCTTTTGAACTCGGCAAATAACTCTCATATCGGCAAAATAATGTTAATCAGTTATTTGCATCGTCATGTTTGCTTGTTATCCTAAAGTTATTTATTAATTGGGGTAACACTCTATTTATTTGATAATCATTCATTTAAACAGATTTTAATAACAAAGGCGATTTTAATTTGAACATAACCGTCCGAATTATTTGAGTTAAATTAGTCTACTTCGTGAGTCCGTGACAGGGCTTGTCATTTAGTTTCGTTGTTGTTTATTTATTTATCGAATTTTAGATATATATTTTAGAAACAGTACTATGTCTAAGAAGCCATGGTAACCTAATGGTTTGACTTACCGTATCTCAAATTCAAATTCAAAATAATCTTTATTTCATAGGTAAGCATTATTACACTTGAAATCGTCACAATAATTAAACCCTACCGCTCATTCGTAAGGCAGATTCCCCTGAGAAGAATGAGCAAGAAACTTTAGGGGTTGCTCTTTGTAAATAACATTTACAATATTTTTTTTTATTTGAAACATCAGAGATCGAGACTATCTCCATGAGCTAAACGGTTTACTACCACGGATTTTTGTCATCCAAGTACGCAGAAGTTGTATAATAATCTTTAGTATAAAGTTTTTGTTTCACTATAGTTTTAAACCTCGTGAAAGGCAAATTTTGTATATCAACCGGAATCTTGTTATAGAAGCGTATACATTGCCCCTTAAATGATTTTTTGAGTTTGTGAAGACGACTATCAAGAAAAGCTAATTTATTTCTACTCCTCGTATTAATGTTATGTCTGTCACTATTTTTCATAAATAAATTGCTATTCCTTTTAACATAAATTACATTTTCATAAATGTACTGTGAGGCTAGTGTAAGAATGTTAATTGCCTTAAACTTATCTCTCAAAGATACTTTGGGGCCCAGATTGCAAATTGCCCTAACTGCACGTTTCTGCAGGCCAAAGACTCTATTGATATCGGCGGCATTACCCCAAAGCAAACCATCAGATCTTTGTGATTTAAAGCTCTGAGGGGCACTGCAATTGTTATGGACAGACTTACCATCAGGCGCACGATCTTGTTCGTCCCCTCATTTGACATTATAAAAAAAAGGTTATTATAACTTGTTTCAATACTTTCTCTGCTTTGGCAAATAGTTCAAAATGTGTATAGAGCGGAACAGTCATTCATTGTAACAAAGTTTTAGACAAGTCAAAAGGGACAAAATCAAGTTTTCAACATGTGTTTGCTTTTTTAACAGTCGATTCAAAAAGAGGGGCGTTATAAGTTTGAAGCTTATATCTTTTTTCGATTGACTGTTGTCAATGCGGTTTTTTAAAGGCTTGTTTAATGGAATGGTTCTTAGCTACATTTGGTGATCATCAGTTTAGCTATTTAAAGATTGTCACTTCTTTTCTCAATTAGTGTACGGACCTTATCCTCCATAGTGGGAGGAATCTCTCGCTGCCAATTATCTTGGTCGCAATGGTCGGCAGCGAGAGGTGCTGGAGGCTATGGTCTTCTTTTGCGAGAGCATAATTTCGCAGAAGGAGGCCTCGGAGCGGCTCAGAGAGGACGACCCCCTCACTTACCCGCTTTGAAGACGGCGGCCGGGGATATGAAGAAGGCAGTACGTACACCCCTCCTTCTTCCTCCGCCGTAGACTGGGATCGGAGGACCCTTACCACCAAGCCTGAGGGTGCTCTCATGTTACCAGAATAGGGGTATCTTCCGAAGTCACCCGCTGAGACGTCCCAGCAGTATGCGCAAGCAGGTTTTGGGGCGCTTCTCTGTGGTGGTGGGGTTAACTGTTGGGTTTTAGTGAATAGACGGGGAGTCCCATGTAACTGCTCGCTGCTCCCGCGAGTGGAGCTCCCGAATGGAATACGTAACGCATTTACCAGCGTAATAAAAACGGGATCATAATCCTAAAAATATCTTTTATTTTATTTTCATTATTCCGATTGACTTGAAATTTGGTGTACTATGGAAATCCGATGACATTACAATAATAATGGTAACTTTAATCTGCAGGTAGAACCGTCTCTAGACTACCCAACTCCTCAATTACTAAGAGTAGAACTTAGAGCTCATTAAATTGGTCTCGACGAGTTGTTACCTTACAGATGGTGGCTTTATTGATTTTTTTAGAGTACACTATTCGTATCGGGGATTTTTTAAGTTTTAATCAACGATAGCTATGTACTAGCGTATTAGATGCGGCGTTCCACACGCACACACACTGTATTTCACTGATGTTGGCTTGTTGATGATTGTTGTCACACATTCGAGATATCCGCCATCTTTTACTTGCACTTTAAATACCCCCGGAGGCAATCACTGTAATTTCTTCTCTATATTTTTATCGAATGATGCAGTTAGGTCATCAACTGCTAAATAATTGTCTAAAAAGTTTACTAACATTTGTATCTTTCTTATCAGTTACACATTCACATAAGTAATGACTTCTGTTGTAATTTAAAACTTTGTTTCAACATTTTCTCTCATGCTCATGGTTGCTGCACACATCTGCAAGTCTATTTTTTTCAAATCCAAATCCAAATAATATTTTATCTTCTTTTAAATTCGATGTTTTGAGTTCCAGAGTGAAATCAGTGAAGTAAATTAATAAATATGTCGTGACAGGTAAAGTTACCTATCTTATGGCAGTACCAAATCCTATAAGAGACTAACTCAAAAGTGATCTTAATAGAATGACACAAATTACTTTTTCTGTTCTTCATATTTGTCTCACACACTACACGTATTCTTAATTGTTAAAAATATTTACATTTTTAACTACGACGTTACAGAAAACTGAAATAGCTGTAGACGTTCGTGTTAAGTTGTGAAAGGGGACATATCTTCATATCTTCATCTTTTCATTTCCTTTAGATATACCATCTCGGCAGTGCTTTTTTGTGTTGGCAATGTTACCAAAAGCAATGTAATAAAAATTGACGTTCAATATTTTGCGTCATGAAACGTATAAGGTGGTATAGTTTTAAAATGACATTGTTTTAATACACAGGTCTTTTCATCTCTTAGCCAGTTGGAAAAGCAGAGGCCCAGGTTTTTATATCGACAATTATGATAATTATTTATTGAAGAAACACGAAAATCGTAAAATCTATATTGTAAATTTCGACCTAGACACGCCATTGTTTATATGATTGCCAGATTTTGGAAAAATATAACTACTTATTGGGAATATAATATTTTTTTATAATACCAAGTGACGGGATGAACAGATCGTGCGCCTGGTGTTAAGTGACGCGTCTGTTCATAGCAGTTGCAATACCACTCAGAGCTTTAACTCACAAAGATGTGAGGGCCACTGCAACAGCGCCCGTCACCTTGAGTCATAAGTTGTCAAGTCCCACGTGCCTGTAATTTCACTAGCACCATAATTGCTTGGCGGCGGAAATAGGCAGTACTTCCCTGGACAGGCGCTCCTCAGCTTCTACAAATAATTCCATTTATTAAAGAGATATATCTACATGCCTACCAAATTGTTTGAATGAACACCATTCTATGAAATATGTAACGCAGCCGCACGCCCGGGCAGGACCAACCTATTAAGAAACTTCGAGTTAATTGAAACTATGCCTATTATATTAAAGATAACTAGTTATTGCTTCCTATAAATGCCTTCTCATAGACAGATAGACATACAGTTTATTGGCTACAACAGTCACTCATACATTACGTCTATTTATACAGAAAACCATCGTATCTGTAATTAAATAACTTGGTACGTATAACTTTGACTTGTCGCAAATTGTATTACAGTTTCCCGATAATGCTTTCATGCTACATTGCCATATGTGAGCACAGACGTATAATCATAGAGCATCGAGTATATAACCAGAAATAGAGACGAAATAAAGGCCATCCATTTTTTTTTGCCAACTCATCAGGCAAATGGGCCTTATTACTTTTAAATATCAACTCTTGTTTGCGCTGAAATCACAAATTAGAAAGCTGAAATAGTACAGCGCCAACGACAGTGTGTACGTTTCCGTATATTCCAAAAAAATTTCTGTATTTATTGTAATAAAAATAATATCTCTAAGAATGGGGGGTCTGTTCCATTCGGTGGTGTGGGAAAAACAGCAAATCATCTAATTACAAAAAAAACGGAATGTCATTTCATCGGTATTAAAAATTTAATATGTATTTTTTTAATTTTCGTCCATTATAGCAAAGCTCAAGTTAAACTGGTCGTTTGAAGTAAAACATTTGACGACATTCGTCAATTGTTTGGAATTCCGGTTGGTCAATCGGAGCGCAGTTGCCACCGTAATGATTTGGCAGAATAGTTTTCAAACTAATTAAATGACATTCCGTCTCTGTTTTTGGTTATATACTCGATGCCATAGGGGAACTATTATTTTAATGTAAAAAGAACAGTACGGTAATAATTAAATAAGAAAATTCCCTGCACTATGAGCAGTAGAGCTCCTTGGGAAAAAGTTCGTCCAGGGAAGTACTGCCACCTTCTTATTTCTGTGGCCAAGTTGTAATGTGAGCATTATTGCGGTCCGGTTTTGAAGGGTAAGGGTGCTGGTGGAGTTATGGGATTTGTCAACTTGTCTCGGGCCTGTGCCCGATATATAGTAGCAGATCCCCACAAATATTTGAGATTGAATCTCTGAGTAACACTACAACTGTTATGGATAGGCGTGGCGCTTACCACCATGCGCACAACTTTTTTATCCCGTTACTTGATGTCATAAAAAAATCTTAATATAGAAATTTAAGGGTATGCAACCAAAGAACATCTAATAGAAATATGTTTCAAATAAATACACTACATGCTTATTGAATACTAATAACATATACATATAGATATAGATAGTAATAATGTATATAATTTTCACGGTCAGTCGTGGAATAGCGTCAATGCTGTGTGTACTAGATTTGCGCGTCGTTTTCATGGGTTCCTGTTTCCGCGTATCTACAACATTCTGGCAAATAAATATAACATTAAATTTTGTAGTGTTTTCGAGGCAAAAAAGAAAATTCTGGCGCTTTTGTTGTCTTGGAACTATGAGCAGTTGGAAGAAATACTACGCGTTATCTTAAAAATCCAATTAACACACATGACATACAAGATCACGCTTTCATTGTCCTACTTTCTTTCGCACGCACTCACATGCGCACACACACGTACACGCACACACAGACACACACACACACACACACACACACACTAACGCGCACGCACGCACGCACACACACACACACACAAACACACACTCACTCACAAACATACACAAATACTCTCCTAAACTTAGTTATGTCTTTAGTGATTGGTTATTGTTTTTAAAATAAGCATTTATTTTTGTTATTTTTTGTATTTTACTCCCTTTTAACTTAATTCTGCTATAAGCTATAAGCTGCTTTGTTATTCGGTTAATCTTATCTGCTTTGCTTCCCACGAAACAGGCGTAGCCTAGTGTGGGGATCATAGTTCAAATATATAATTGTTAATTTGTAAGGTAAATTTATTTATTATTATTGTAATTATTATTATTATATAATAATAAACTTTTTTTATAAAACCAAGTTAAGGGAAGAACAAGTCGTGCGAATGGCGGTAAGCGATACGCCTGCCCTTAACAGGTTGGCCACTCAGATCTTTAAATCGCAAAGATCTTAGGGGCGCTGCTACTGTCGCCCGTCACCTTGAGACCAGTTGACAAGTCTCATGTGCATGTAATTTCTCCCTTAGCCGCTCCGCGATACATGCGGCCGTAGACGCATACCACACCTAGAGGTGCCGGTGATTATTTTATACCGATTTATCGGATATCGAAGTTATAACAGGTAAAAGAACTAATATTAATTGCTATTTCGGTAACTACTCTAGCAAACCATAAAGTTTTTAATGTCTGGGTCTGTCATTTAAAAAAAAATAAACAACTTCAAAAATACGTCACGACAATCGTGTGTGTTATTGTTTGGGCTTTATTTATTGAAAACATACCGTAAGTAGCGTTTAATAGAAATGTTTATAAACTACACTTTAAGGAGTAATTTCATGGTAAAAACGTTACAACCGCTCAAACGGAATATTATCATATTTATCCAAGTACACCAAAAATTTCATTAGTGCTTTTTAAGGTCAGGATTTGCGGTGTATTACTGCATTTTATTTGAAATGTTTTTGTTGGTAGGCGGAGGGTATTTATTTAGTAGTGCAGAATAATAATTTTTATTTATAAAAACTTGTATTTAAACTTAATGCTTTTCTAATTTGCGAAACCAAATAGCCGCCATTTTGCGGTAGGAGGAGCGCATCGCGTGAGCGGTTACACTTCTAAACCGGAACGCAGTAATGCTTACGTTACTGCGTGGCGTCTGAAATAGTTAAGGTGGCAGTATTTCCTGGACGAATTCTCTCACAAGGAGCTCTGCCACTAAAACTTTAGTTCACTCTTGTTGCTTTTGACCAAGTCTTTTAAAAATACGTATTCAATCTGGCTTAGGCGTATACGCTAAGGTCCACCTTTCGACAAAATAAAATTTTCCCGCCTATTCTGAAAACACGCGCTTAAATATTATTTTTAAAATGAGCATAGACAATATAACATTTTAAAAGAAAATTCTTTTCTCGTTTCAACTTAGTGCCAAAAACCAAACGGATTTTTTGGCCAGCCTGTTATAACAACAATTTAAGTTGTAAAATTTTACCACACAGAAAGCATTTTGATAAGTATGAAATTGCACATTTGGGCAGCAGAAATTTTAATTATTTTCTTAAACTGGAATATTAATGTTCAAAAATAGCATCGATGTTCAATGTTTGTCACAAGTATTAATATAAAATCCACTTTCAATTTCAAAATAATCTGAGTAGATTATGTTTCAATTTTGTTCGTGAATGGCATGCAAAATAAGAGATCTGTGCTGTCGTCTCGTTGATGAGGTGATTACGTAGAAAAACATTGCAGCCTAAACCATAACTTTTTTTACCAAGTTTATACAAATTCTTTGATAACTTACAAGTGTATATAAATATACTTGAATAAATAAAATGTCTTTTATTATATCGAGACGACGGGTTATCCTGCGCTTTTATTTTATCTTGTTCATCACTTGAATCAATTTTTATTGTCTTATTGGGTTTTCTTGAGTACCCTTTGAAAAATAAAATACAGAATGAAAGTACTTCCTGTGGAAGTTATAAAAAATGTATTCCTTAAATTTTTAAATGATTGATGAGTATTTTTCTTATAATACATGTATTTTGTTTGTCGATATACATACAAATTAGTTAGTAGGTAATTGGATTGGAGCTGCATATTTGAAGCCGTTAGCGCTTTTAATACTGAAAGCTGACGAAATCTGATAAAAAGGCATCAAGAACAAAAAGTTAATTGAAACCATATTCAGAAGGAATTAAAATTTAAACTGCCACGTGGTATACACAAGAAGATGACATTCGTTAGCCGATTTGTCAAGTACTACGTTACTTAAGGCTTGTCGTATGTGTCCTTTAAAATATTATGGAACAAGAAATTTCAGTTACAGAGAGTTATGATATGAATCCTACGTTGTTAGAGCTCCTTACAAAAGAGTTCATCCAGCCGCCTATTAATGCCGCCAAGCAGCAATGCGAATATTAATGCGTTCCAGCTTTGAAAGGTAAACGTGCTGTTGAAATTACAGGCACATTGGACTTGTCAGCTTATGTCTCGGGGTGACGGGCGCATTAGCAGTGCCACTCAGATCTATGCGATTTAAAGATTTGACTGGCACTTACCACCAGGTGCAGGTGCTTTTTCGTCCTGTCACTTGGTATCATAAAAAAGAAAATCAGTGCGGAAATGTTAAAATAACGAACTACAACTTACTGTAACATAGTTGGCCTTACCTTGGGCATGGGCTTTACCTTACCTTGCCTTACCACTAGACCCTGATAATTTAGTAAGTAACATAGCGTTACTTAGTTAATAAATTATTAATGTAGTTTAATAAATACGTAAAACCGACCGCTAAAACTTTGGTAAACTGCCTCCGTGGCCGAACGGTTACCATGCCGGACTGCCAGGCAGAGGTCCCAGGTTCGATTCCCGGGCCGGAAGAAATATTTGTATGGCCTAGATTTATTTCTCTCGTGAGTTTGGGTGTAATGTGTGGTTGTCTATGTGTGTGTCCATGGCACCCGCGACACAAGGTTTCCCTAGTGCGGGGCTATGTTGATTGTGAGCGTTATTATTATTATTATAAACGGTTACCATGCTGGTCTGCCACACAGAAGTCCCGAGGTCGGATCAGTTCGGCCGGAAGAAATACTTGTATAGCCTGCATTTATTTCTCTCGTGAGTTTGTGGTAATTTGTGGTTGTTTAGTCCATTATGGATCATGATGTTACCCGTGACACAGGGTTGCCCTAGTGCAGGACTGTGAGTGTGTGCAAAAAAAAATGGTTTCCATTGTCTATAATGCTCGTTTTATCTGTTGCCCGCGACATCGGCATTGTCCACGCAGACGTTTGTATCTAAAAATTGATACATATAATACCTAAATTACTCACTCAAATGTGTTATTATAATACCAAGTGACAAGACGAACATGTTGTGGGTCTTGTGGTAAGACACGCCTGTCCATAACAGTTGCAGTGTCACTCACAGCTTCAAAATCCAATGCTATGAGATGCACTGCCATTGCGCCCATCACCCTGAGACATAAAATGACTAGTATCATGTGCCTGTAATTTCACCAGCACCCTTACCCTTTAAAATTAGAACGTAGTAATTAATGCTCACAGTATAAATAGGTAAGGTGGTAGTACTTCCCTGGACAAACTCTTTCACAAGGAGCTCTACTGCTATTAAATGTAAAAACTTATTCCTTGTGTTGACCGATAAGTATAATTCGTAATCATCGTTTAGTATGGAGGCGCTTAAAGATAGTGTCCAGTAGAAAACTGACTAAAAAAATATTTTTTAAGTGTTGGATCTTTGTATTTCCAACAGGAGAACGGTGGTTGGAGAGTCCGCACTAACGCTTAAATAGATTTTTTTTAAATGTCAAGTAACGGGGCAAACAAGTAGTGCGTCTGATAGTAATGTACACGCCTGTCCATAACAGTTGCAGTGCCACTCAGAGCTTTAAATTGCAAAGATCTCAGGGGCACTACCACTGCGCCCGTCATTCTGAGAAATAAGTTTGATAAGTTCCATGTGCCTGTAATTTCACCAGTACCCTTACCCTTCGAATCCGGAGCACAGTAATGCTGACATTACTGCTTGGCGGCAGAAATAGGTAAGGTAACAGTACTAACCTGGACGAACTCTTTCACAAGGAGCTCTACTGCTACTAAAGAAGAGCTCGTCGCCCAGCCAAACGTCATCGGCGAAACCAAAACCATGTTTGTGCTCTAAAAAAAAATGCGTTTTCTAAATAGAAAGGTTGGGAGAGGATCGGAACGTGAAAAGAGCTTATCTGGGTCGACCTACTGGATGAAGACCGGTTGTACGTCTTGGGTATCGCTGGAGTGATACCGTGGAGGCGGACCTGTGCGAACTACAAGCCATCAATTGGCGAGAGATTCCATAAGACCGAAGAAAATGGCATCGTCTCGTTTCGGCGGAAACATTTTGGGTCCGTTGTGTCCGCGGTTTACTCCGCTGAGCCAGCGGAGAAAGAAAATAAGTGGTTTTTGTATTAATAATTTTATAGATAATTTATAATTTGAGTCATTATAGAATTTGATTAAAGACTCATGTTTTGGGTACCTAAACGCTTAGCTTATATATAGTCTCCGAGATTTGCGAGTCTGAGCAAAGTTTCGATGTTTTTTCCTAAACTAAGCTAATGTAATGATATCTTTTTGTCAATTGTCAGGTAGCAATTTGGTACCTGGCTGAGTGAAGAGAAAACTTATAAAGTTTTCTCATAGGTAGCGGTATGGCAAAAAAAGCCATTTAAAGCAAAAATAAAGATCTGCAGCTGACTCGTTCCGTAGCTCAGTTGGGAGAGTGATAGCCCGCGTTAGGCGAAAATGTCGCTTGTTTATTTGTAGCCGGATCGAAGGAATGTTTCTTTGAGTTTGTTCTATCTTTGTATCAATTATAACAACAAGTAGTAATTTCTGCCCTCACGTGGCAACGCATTTACGATATTAAGAAAGAATTATTTCTTACCAAATGTCTACAAGTGGCGGTAACTACATAATTTCATTAGGTGAACTATTGAACTGTGTCTCGGTTCGGATTTCATCCTCTTTATCATGAACGAACATAACTTGCAATTAAGGCTTTCGCAAAAGTGGTGAACACCATGAAATGCATCTAGAAGATAATGAGGGATGTAAATTAGTCAAATTAATTTTAGACATCCGTAATCATATATGACCTATATATAATTATAAATTTATTTTTATACAAATATGAAAAAAGTATTTAAATATAAAATAATTTCGTACTTCAGTATCATTTAAAGTAATTGTTGTACATTTTTTTTTATAACATCAAGAGGAGGGACAAACAAGTCGTGCGCCTGATGGTAAGCTACACGTCTGTCCATAACAGTTACAGTGCCACTCAGAGCTTTAAATTGCAAAGATCATATCATTGCCCGTCATCCTGAGAAATAAGTTTGATAAGTTCCATGTCCCTGTAATTTCACCAGCACCCTTACCCTGCGAAACTGGAGCACAGTAATGCTGACATTACTGCTTGGCGGCAGTAATAGGTAAGGTGGCAGTACTTACTAACCTGGACAAACACTTTCTCAAGTAGCTTTATTTACTGCTACTGAAGTAAAATTAAATGATGTCTATACGACATTTGCGTCAGCTATCTATTTAGATAAATAGATGGTTAGATGAAACGGTTAGAAGGTTAGAATGATTAGAATGGGTAGAAGAAACAAACATTTACAATCACTTCATAGTCAATAATAGAAAAACCCATAGAATATAAATTAGTACCCATTGAGGAAAACCAAGATTTTATACCGATCTTACTGTCTGCAACAATTTGTGCTAAAATGGCCTTGATTCTACATGGATAGTCAACATCGCAGATTTTCTAAATTTGCTAGTATGATATGGTGTTTAGATTTATTTAGTTGTTTGTTCTGTGGTTATTTACATAGTTCCATCCTGAATTTAACGTTCTACTTTGTGATGTAAATATTTCATTTACGTCAAAATTGTAATTTACGCCCAGTTGGTATTGTAAGGAACGATTTGTCACGTAGTCGGTTTCTCCAACATTCATGAAAAGATATTATGTAACCACACGGCAATGAATCTAGCAACTACGTAGTTACTTGAGTATATCAGCGGAATTTATCTTTTGCGTAGTGTACGATTGTATCGCGAAATAACGTTTAGTTAAGACGTGGCTACGTAATGTTACACGGGATATATTTCTCAAGGTTTCACTAAATCTTGCTCCCCGGATTATGTACGATATTTTTGTATGATACGTAGTGACGAGATGAACAAGTTGCGCGTCTGGTGGTAAGCGACACTCCTGTTAATAACAGCCGCAGCGCCATTCAGAGCTTTTAATCAGAAAGGTTTGAAGGGCACTGCCACTGCGCCAGACTCCCTGTGACATAAGTTGACAAGTCGCATGTGCTTATTATTTCACCAGCACCCTTACTCTGCAAAACTGGAACGCAGTAATGCTCACATTGCTGTTTGGCGGCAGATATAACTAAGATGGCAATACTTCCCTAGACGAAATCTTTCTGAAGTAGCTTTACTGTTACTTGTACGATGGTACCGCCCAAATTTTATATTTTGTGTACCAAGAGTCAGTTAATGTTGTAAACATATTTTTTACTAGAATTTGTTGTACAAATCAAATAAGTGACCTTTTTTATGTTTCTACTAAAGTAAGTAACAAAGTTCTTGAGCATAGAATAAAGTTTTGTCTCAACTACTTTTCAAGATTGGTGAATTCATTATCTACATTCAAAATTTGTCTACCACTGTATGTTACATGGATTCAAATTAATGAAAATAAAGGATTTTGAAGTATTTCTACTTATAGAAATACATTCAAAATCGTTATATTTTCATTAGAACACAAGTTGTTTCATTTATGTGATAATGATAATCATGATGGGTTTAAGGAGTGGCAGAATTTTGGGGGAAACCTTTGTCCAGCAGTAGGATACAATAATATTGTATTGATTTTCTAGATTAATGATCAATCTCAAAAACATCTATCTCATATGGCTTAAAAAAGCTGAGTCTGCCTGCCAAAGTTGATGATCGCAGGCAATCCCAATGTTGTCATGTGATTTTTGTAATGAAAAGTTTGGAATCGAATTACAATAAAATTTAGCATTTTCTAAATAAATCTCAGTAATAAAAAATAAATTATTGAGCCACTCTTCAACAAAAAAACAATCATGCCAGTATCAGAAAACAGTAGGGTAAAACCGGGATAGATGCCGCGGTGGGATAGGTGCCTCGTTTTCAAAAAATCTAACTTCCCCTAAACGCAACAAATAATAATTAATTTAAATACGGAGTATAGATACCACTCATCAAAGTTCCTGCAGGGCTTCGTGTGGGATAGACGCGTTTAGTTTGTGTATGTGTTTATCTCCGCGACGAACACGCAAATAGTTCAAAATTTCAAACGCAAGTATTTCGTGTTGCCTAACTTTCCAAGTTATAATAAATTCCGTTTTATTTTTATTGTAACTATACACTGATTCATTAACTGCGCACCTAGGTGTCAATAATCGCTCTTTTGTATATAGCTTGCTTAAATAATAAAAGGACATCTATCCAAATCGAATAGGATAGTCGAATATTTTTCGCGGTATTGGTTAGGTGCAAAGGACAAGACAAGAAAGTTAGGAAAAGAAAATTAAAAAATACATTATTTTAATGAAAAAGACAAGTAAATACAAATTATTCACTGTTCAAACAGCCAACATTTTATATAGAATGTTTTGATAGCTACAAAAATACGACGTTAAGTAGTAATACGTATTATTAAAGATGTAATATGTATATACAATATATTAAAGATTAGTAATAAAACATTTTATTATGAATTTGTCTAATTTTAGTCTAAAGAGCATCTACCCTTCTTAGTATTTTCAACGTGTGGCGTCTATCCATATAGGTCCTTTCCTCAAAAAAATAGGTTTGCAAAAAGTCAATTTCTTCAAAATCAGTAAATGTCGGATTAATAAAATCAAGTTTTGATATAATGTAAAAGATTAAACTAGTTATATCCACGAATTATTCGTGGTAAACTAATAATTTTTCAATTAGGAGGTCATTTAAAAATGTGGGGCATCTGACCCGGTTTTACCCTAATTAATGAATACCCTGGTGATAAACCCGGGAATTCTGTGTTATTAGTACCAGAGTAACGAAATAAACTTCAGACCCCTAATCAGTATATCCCGACCATAATAGATAAGATGTTTATAATCTTTCACCACACAATAAAACAATGAATGCAATAGGAGAGATCGTCATCATTGTCCACCACAGTCCAACTTCACCCACTGCTGGGTAAAGGTTTCCCGAAGTTTGTGCTGTCCACCACGATCCTGTGCTTGTCTCACTCATCTACGGGCCGTAATTTTGACGATGTCATCCACCATCTCGCCACAGGACGGTCCACGTTTCTATAACCATTTCTTGACTTCCATTCGGTTGTCGCTGTACTACATTTGTTTTCATAATTAGAAGAGAAATTGGGATTGAAAGAGAAACACAAAAAAAAAACTAAACAATAAAAACAAACAAACAACAATAAATTAATAGTAAATAAAACTATTTTTACGGATTTAAATCGCGTTTATTTGTTTTTTTTTTTTCTGAAACAAACCAACGTTTTGGGCCCTTTACAAGTGCCATTGTCATGGCTGACTGGCGAGCCGTGACCATGGGACCTGTGAAGGGATTCAGATCAGAAAATATAGTTTCTTTATGTAACAATCGTGGAAACCTAAGAACTGGAAACAAGAAATTAAATTATAATACTTAAAAAACAAGACACTAACTTAATGATCAACAGCTTGTGTGTATTGTATCAAGCCAAATAGGTCTTGGCTCAGTGCGAAATTTGTCCAAAAGTAAAATACTGATTTTCAACCACACCCTTCAAGGATAGCGCGTTGCGGTACATCAAAAGCAAAAACATTGTGATTTTGTATGGTGTGTATATGTCCTTACATTTGTGCGAGTGTTACGTAGATAAAAAAGAAATAACTGTAAAACTTAACTAAAACGAATTCGTAATCAAAATTAGAATTAAAAAATAATAAAATAATTAGCATTTAATAAAAACACGCTGCACGCAACACGTGTGTCGGCTTGAAGCCGGCGTTATTATACTTTTAGCTGTTATTCCTGTGTTAACATAGTCAGCATCCGTAACAGTTTCAGTGCCACTCAGAGCTTTAAATCGCAAAGATCTAACGGGTACTGCCACTGCGCCCTGAGATATAAGTTGACAAGTCCCATGTGCCTATAATTTCACCAGCTTTCTTACCCTTCAAAACTGGAACACAGTAACGCTGACATTATTGCTTGGCGGCAGAAATAGCAGGTACTACCTTGGATGAACTCTTTCACAAGGAGCTACACTGCTATTCAACCGTAGTGCTAACCGCTGTACCACCGAAATTGTCAATACAGAATCAGTAAAATCGATTCGTAGCCCGTAGTAGTCTCGTAGAGTGCATAGTAGGCTCAAATTAGCAGATACATTTATTAATGGTCAATAGTTACCTATCCGTCGGTCTGCGGCTAACCTGAACTACGTTCGGCAGATTTATTACGTTTTCATACGAGATTTACGAGCATCATTTATTATTCACTATCTGCCGCGGGATCAAATTTATGACACACTTTTGGTTATGGTTTTATAAGAATAAATAAACTATTGTGCCGTCTTTGGGATAGATTTTTTCTATGTGCGTTAATGTAACGGGTTGGTTTGATTTCCCTTTGAGTGGTCTGCAGTTGTCATAACGATCTGGATTGGTATTAGTTGATTATTTTATTATTGAAATATTGGTTGTATATTATGACGTTCTTCTCCCACGATATTATTAATTTATTATTTATGAAATTACTAAACTAGTTTGTTATAATTATTAATATGTTTTTATTTAGTAGTAGTAGGGTTCCACGTGAAATAGTCCGTCCAGGGAAGTACGGCTACCTTACCTATTTCTGCCGCCAAGCAGTAATGTCAGCATTACTGTGTTCCGGTCTTGAAGGGTAAGGATGCTGGTGAAATTACAGGCACATGAGACTTGTCAACTTATGTCTCAAGGTGACGGATGAAGTGGCAGTGCCTCTCAGATTTATGTGATTTAAAGCTCTGAGTGGCCACTGCAACTGTTATGGACAGGCGTGTACCTTACCATCAGGCGCACGACTTGTGTTCGCCCCGTTACTTGATATTATAAAAAAACCATACAATGGAGACATTATTAACATTATTAACTGCCTCCGTGGCCGAACGGTTAGCCGGACTGCCACGCAGAGGTCCCAGGTTCGATTCCCGGGCCGGGAGAAATGTTTGTATGGCTTACATTTATTTGTCTCGTGAGTTTGGGTGTAATTTGTGGTTGTCTTGTGTGTGTCCATGGCACCCGCGACACAGGGTTTCCCTAGTGCGGGGCTATGTTGAATGTTGAGTGTGTGCGTTATTATCATAATAATCAATATTAGAACAGCTCAGTTGGTAGAACTTTCACCCTGGTATTGAACAGATAAAAGTTTGAGCCCCGTTACATCGAAGGAATTTTTCTTTGTATTCGAACTTTGTATTAATAATTACTTTATTATTATTGACGCTATTCCGAAGGTAGTTATTTGTTTACTTGCATCTTCTTTATGTGGCAGGCACGTTATAAGTAAGCAAAATGGTTTGTCACCTCCATTATGAGTGAATTGAAATACCTATAAATTGCGGTGTACTGATAAACCTGGTAGAGGTTTTTGTTGCACTACCATGTTTAATTTGAATTTTTTAAATTATTTTATATTTCAATTAAATGAACTTTAGATCTATGTGGGCGGTTTGATAAGGTTAAATAAGAACTTCTTCCGAATAATTTTAAATTTCTTAATTTAGAACTTCTTACTAAGCAAAGACGTAACTTTTTAATTTAGCGCGAAAATAAAAAAAAAATGATATAAAAAATTTAGGTGAGGTCGATTTTTTTTTTGACGATGAAGAATTCCGAGTATTCCGGTTCTCATCTGCAATCAAAACATCAAAGTTATTGAACTATTATTACGTCACCCTCGTATTCACCAGATTTGGATGATATGAATTGCCACACCCCCGAATTCACCCTTTGACTTTTTTATCTGATTTTTTACCAATTCGTATAAAAATGGCATCAAATGAGGAAGTGATAGTTGAAACAGAGGCTTATTTTCAGTTAGACAAAAAACATTTTTTTTATGTTTTGAAGAAATGTATAATAAAGTTAAAACTAGATTACGTAGATAAACCATAATAAAAAAAAATTTTCAATTTTTCTCATCGAAGTAACGAACTTATCAAACCACTCTCGTATATTAAAAGATACGAAAGATATACATTACAATATTAAAAATGGAAGTAAGTTAATTTGTTATTCTGCGAACCCGGAGAAAATTAAATCGTGTAAAGTAGCTGCGCTCGTATTAAACATTTTTTTATACAATTAATTTGATCACTCTCCCTCCTGTAACTACAGACACAAATACCAACACTAAAATTATACCCGACACGTGTTTCGCCTCTCCGATGCATCCTCGGGGGTTATTGATTGCTCAACGCTCGGCCGAAGAATATTTATTCTAAAAACATTTATTATAAGGACTATGTCAGTAAAAATGGATGAAATTTATCTCATTCGCTAGTAGTTCCTATCTGCTGACCCGAGAGATGGGGAGTTCCGGGGAGACTACGGGCTCCCCGGTAAGACCAGGGTACGGTGGGCGTCCGGGCCTTGGCCCGAGGAGCCACTGTACCACTGCCAGAGGGCTTTACGAGGGCATATGGAGAGGAGCGCGGGGCACGTGAGTTGCCCTTTAAATCGGAAGCTATGTCGTAGGACACTGCGACTGTTATGTCTGGCCCTAGCCCGGAGAGCTAGTAGAGGATGAACAAAACGTCCTCCGGTCCTTCCAGATTTGATGGTAAACTTTAGGTTCAACAACTTAGCGGTGGCAACCGTTAGTTGCGCAACGGGAAGTCAGCGTGCTTACAGGTCCGCCACCAAGGAGGAGATTGGGTGGTGGACTTTAGAGTCAACGGCTTAGTGGTGGCAATCGTTATTTGCGCAATGCGCAACGGGAAGTGAGCGTGCCTGGAACTCCGATACTTATCTGGAAAATAGGTAGGTTGCTGTAAGTGCACCCCGAGCAGCTCACCCAAGGTTTCACCTTTTGACAACAGGATGAAGTCTGTACAAACAGGTCGATCTGGGGGCCTCCCAACTCTGTTTTGCTGCTTGCGCAGGCTATTATGCTCTTCTCGTATAACCTAAGGGTCGGTAGGAAGTGTCACTGTAATCAAAACTTATGTAGAAAGGAGCGGGGGTACAGGGTTTCCTCTGAGGGGAGTGAGGCTAGTCCATAGTCCGCCACACTGGTCTAATGCTGGGTGAGGATTGCTTATGTTTCATCATGATGTTTTCCTTCACCGTTATAGAGATTTATTATTAAGCATTGAATAATGTACGTAACTTGACATAACGTCGCTTAAATACTAAACGGCCGCATGTCAAAAGTTCACTTTTTTACAGGAGAGGCGATCAAAGTTTTCGACCTCATTTTTCTAACATTTTAAAGCTCTATAAATTTGTAAACACAGACACAACTCACAAAAGGACTGTTTAGCCCAAAAGTTAGCCACGAAAGTGCAGAATGCCAAACAGGCATTTGCGTAATTCCGTTGTTGATAATGCCAAATCGCTAGGTGTCTTCTCTAGTATTAAAGTTTGACCGTTTTTAAACACATTTTTTCAATAAAAACATTTTCGAATTTTTTTCTGATGCGGCGGTTCAGCATTTAACCGGCGATATTTAAGTCATAGAGGTACGTGATATACTGGGATTCGAACCATCGATCTTTCAATTGAACAACAACCGTTCTCACAAAACGTTATATCACCACTATCTCATAAAATTGAGTTTGAGGGTTTGCAAATGCTGGCAGTGTTCTCTTTGGTGTGATCCAGTTTCTACATTTTATAGAATGAAAGTGCTTTTATCTTAGTCGCCTTTATCTTAGTAGTAGTATCTTAATGCGTTGATGCTTTTAAGGCATGGCGCTGAAGATGTATGCTGTCAGATGATAGATGCTCCAGCTTATTACTAACATCTATCTATAAGGATTTGGATAAGAATTGACCCTGCATTATACAACACTGTCATGTTATTATTATGCGTCTCTCGTATTCTGCGATATTTGAAGAACTTCGACAAAGTAATAATGAAAGGATGGTTCGAGGAAAAGCCGTCAAGAGCACAAGGTTACGCGTGTTTTGTGGTTGGACCTGGGGCCTACCACGATCTCTCAAAACAATATTACTCTAATATTTGTGGCATGACGCGTTTAAAGTAAGCTTATTTTAATGTTAAAACTAGGACCGTTTTATTGGCAGCTTTGCGACTATTCACTGTACAATAGAAATATTTTGTCGTTAAATAAAAAACCGCGATGTTTATTTCGTGACTTCCCGCTTTTTTATCCCCTAAGTTTCTAGCGCTTACACCGATAATGATTTGACAAATTCTGACAGCGACACTAACAGTTGACACTAGATTAATTTCGAATTCACAACGTGACAATGAAGGCTCAGTTTGTTTTATTTATTTTTCTTCATGAAAACGTGGAAAAATAATTGAAAACTACGTAGTTTTAATAGATTTGATTATTACGTACTTTTCTTTTTTTTGGCAGTTAAAATTCTCTGAATGTAAAATTAAATAATGTTATAATTACCATATAGTACATTATTGCAGAGGTCGGGAAGTAAGTGATTGCTGGACGAGTATGAGTTATAAGGACGACTGCCAGCGAGGCCTTGTATTAATACGAGACAAGCAATCCCCGTTCCCGCCGAGGCATGTATAGAATTTTTCTCAAACAATGCAAGAAAATATTAAAAAGAGGAAGATATATAATAGAAAAATTTTAAAAATATTAATTAATATTAAAATTTACACAATACAATTGCTAAAAGAAAATGTTATTGTTTTCCAGGCACTTTAATAGTAGTCAGGTGAATTTGTGACGATGTGTTTGAATGTATATTTTATTATTGTATTTTCGTTATCGCTCTTCTCACTAGCACTCATTTTCGCGACCAAAATACAAAAAGACGAAAAAACAAAAGAATACCGAATAACTTTAGTTTCAGAGTTACCGCCATTTTCTTTTTTTTTTAAAGTAAGCTGTACAGATAGGTATTTTTAATTCTCGCGGTTATGAACACTGGGCAGTTGGCTGTATGAGTTTTTCTTTTGCCTGTTTACATAGTTCATTATTAGTGGGTAGATTTAAAAGTTTAGAGAAGAGAACAGTAATGGACTTTCATACTTACTTTGCAGGCCTGGCCGGAAAGAAGTAGCATGGTCCCTAAATGACAAACTTTCCGTGTTAGTTTTTTGAAAGTAATGCAAACATTCCGAGCTTGTTTGACAAAAGTACTTTAACAAAATACTACTGTGGGACGATTTGGACCATCAAGAAGAAAGAGATGGCATCTGATCATCTGGCATGACAGTTCTTATAGCGTTATTTCTTTTGTATTTTTAGCAAGGAATAAACAAAAATTATTCTTTCTTTCCATCTCTATAACCATAATACATTACACGGTTGAAAGGTTTGTCATAATACGAATTATAATAATAATAATTTGTTTATTTAACGCACACACTAATAATAACGCACACACTCAACATAGCCCCACACTAGGGAAACCCTGTGTCGCGGGTGCCATGGACACACACATAGACAACTACAAATTACACCCAAACTCACGAGAGAAATAAATGTGGGCCATACAAATATTTCTCCCGGCCCGGGAATCGAACCCGGGAACCTCTGCCTGGCAGTCCGGTATGGTAACCGTTCGGCCATGGAGGCAGTTATTTGCTTAAAACATGGTATAACAGAAAATATAATAACGCACACACTCATCATAGCCCCGCACTAGGGAAACCCTGTGTCGCGGGTGCCATGGACACATACATAGACAAACACAAATTACACCCAAACTCACGAGAGAAATAAATGTAGGCCATACAAATATTTCTCCCGGCCCGGGAATCGAACCTAGGACCTCTGCGTGGCAGTCCGGCATGGTAACCGTTCGGACACGGAAGCAGTTTACAATACATTACAGTAAAATACAATTGTGTTTCGCATATATTAAATAGCATGCAAATGTCTAGTTATATAATGTCAATTACACTACCACAACACAATAATAAAAAATATCACATGTCAAGTTACAAATTAATTAAGTCAAGATAAAATCTTACATCTTATTTTTGTATTATTTCTGGTCCTTTACAGGTCCCATGGTCACGGTTGACTGAGGTGGTACAGTCTTCAACCAGTTATGTCTAATATTAATGCAAAGCACCCCATTTTTTCACTATAGTTACAATAGTTATTAATTAAATACTTTATTTTTAATTTTACAAAAAAAAAATTCTACGTACAATTTCAATGCAGTCTTTTACTGGTAGGTTGGTAAACAGCGACTGAACATCAAAACTGACCATGGTGTCATCATCAGTTAACCATAGATCTTTGATTCCACTGATGAAATAGTATGAACGTCGGTTTGTTTGAAAACACAAATATACGCGATTTAAATCCGGAAAAATAGTTTCATTTCCTATGTGTAACAATCGCGAAAACCTAAGAACTCGATAAAAATATTTTTATTTAACCACTTGTACAGCTTTGTTTTTAATAAACTTAAGCGTAAGTTTAATCTCAAGTGGTATTTTATTATATACGTCAACACGCATTTTTAAATAACTTTTACTGTATTTAGCAGTCATAAGAATAGTGTCAAGTACAAGTCTATTCGGGTTTCTGCAGAGTCCAGTCTTCGCATCACATGAATACACTTGCAATAAGCTTACATTGAAACAAGATTGTTTTTTGAAAGGTTATGGTAGGCCCCCTGGTCTTCAACGAGCTAGAGACGATTGTCAATATAGTTCTTGAGCAAGTGCTTGATGGAGTGATGGAAGCAACATAACAAATGTGCATGGAACGGGTTTGTACTCTTTAGTATCGGTCGACTGGAAAAAGAACATGTAAGTCTCAAATTGTGTACGCTTCCTTAATTGGCAATCATCATCATCATGTAGTGCCTCTCTATTACTGGAGGCTGGCCGTCAGCTTGGAGAACTCTTCCCTGTCCTGAGCTAAGAGAAACAGATGTTCTACGCTGGCAATATTGTCCATTTCCGGATGTTGCACAACCACGACTTCTTTCTTCTTCCAGTACGTCGTTTACCCTCGATCTTGCTCATCATTATCAGTTGGAGAAGTCGGTACTTTCATGCCGTAGAACATGTCCAAGATACGCAACTTTCCTTGTCTTGACGGTCTGCAAGAGTTCTCGGTCCCACCCAACGCGCTGAAGAACTGTCACATTGGGAACTTTCGGGGTCCAGCTAATGCGTAGCATTCTACGGTAGCATAACATCTCGAACGTCTCAAGACGCCTCTGGGTGTCGGCTTTTAGAATCCAAGCCTCGATACCGTAAAACACTACAGGCCAGACGTAGCAGTGGAGCAACCGTACTCGGAGCTTTATTGATAGTTTGCGGCTACACAAAACCTTCTCCATCCTCTTCAATATAGCTCGAGCAATTTCTATTCGGGTTCGAATCTCCTGTTCGCATTACCATTCACCCAACTTTCACAACAACATTCACTTCATTCACCCAAGCTCCAAGGTATTTGTACATCCGCACTCGCTCAAGATCTAAGCCTGCAACATGCAATCCGGGATTCAGGTCTCTGTCGTTAGTTACGACTAAGAATTATGTTTTGGCAATAAAAAAAATAATTAAGTCTATTGTATCCATCTTTACGCGAAGATTCAAATGGGTGGCATTATAATTTGGGGTATGAAAGTAGGTATGGTATCAAAAAAAAAACTTTATACAGTAAAAGTTATAAAATATGTACAACTTTGAATACAAATCTGTTGTCGTTAAAATTCATATCTCGAAGCATTATTGGACTCATTTGTTACGCTTTTATGTAGGTCGACGCCAAAACTCGAGAAGCTTATTCTGATGTACTTCAAAACAACTTTGTTTTAAGGCTTTCGAAAATTCAGGATAAAGAACATTACCCCACATCTCGGGTTCCCTAGGGTTCTGTCGACATTAAAATGTATGAAACAAAAACATCAATGCGTCCTTATAAAAGTCAGAAATGAAAGTTTTAAGTTTATACTCTATCCAATCATTTATTTAATCATTGACATATTTATGCCTCCGAAGTTCCGTAATTATGACATACAACCATAGATAGAAAATGCAATACTTCCTGGACCTTTTATTTTTTAATTTTAGTGAAGCGACGTTCTCTTTAGCTCCGACATTTATCGAGCAAATAGATTATGTAACGAAGGTTATTCAAATTGATAAATTTTGGTACTTAATTAATTATAATGAAGTAAAATAAATTATAAATAATATAATAAATTCTTATTGTTTTTTATAATGAATCGTGGGACCATATGAACGGGAATCATCACTTGAGTCCTCATTAACATTAATTATTAATTCTTAAGTACATAAATTGTGAAACGCAACATCACAATCCCAATCACACAATATCTTCTTTTTTGAACCCGCTCACATTCACGATTAAATTTTCTTCATAAATAAAATCAATTGTTATAAAAAAAATCGAATCGGAAACGCATTAGGACATCACTAATTGATTAGAATTCGAGCTGTCAAAAGTGAAATAAATGGTTGGACGGATAGGTATTCACAATCATTGCACCATTAATACTTTTTATGATAGTAAATGACAGGTAGAGCAAATGGTGCCAATGGTGGTAAGCGACTCGCGTATCCATAACAGTTGCAGTGTCACTCAAAGCTTTGAATCGCAAGACCTAAGGAGTACTACCACTGCATCTGTTACCTCGAGACATACATTAGTTGATAAGTCCCGTGTACCTGTAATTTCTCCAGTGACCTTATGCTTCAAAATCGAAACGCAGTAATATTCACATTATAGCTTGGCCGATAGATAGGAAGAAATAGGTAAGGTGGTAGTATTTCCCAGGACGAACTCCTTCACAAGGAGCTCTACTGCTGCTCAAAAAACATATGCCGTTAATAGTTTTATCGACCATAGTTGCGCTAATTTGGTGATCTAAGTAGTCTTGAAGCCCAGACCCAGGGTTCATTTCCCGATAGCAGATACAAAAGCATGGACATAGATTTACTTTACACTCCCAGGATTAGATCTGTAGTTTCCGTCATAATACAAGTGGGACAAACCGGTTCCACGTACCATTGGTAGTACACCAATGGTACGTGGTACGTGGTGCTGCCTGTGAACTTTTTCACTAAGAGCTCTACTACTTCTGTACAACCTGTGTAGAAAATACCTGATTAGGTTTTGTAACTGTGAATAAAATAATAGGAGAAATATTGTTACAATTTTGGTTGTTATTATTTCTAGTGATTGATAACTTGGAGCACGTTCGATTGGAAGACAAAAAGAAAATGTAAAAGTAAATGTACATTGTCTGCTCACATTTCTCTTAATATTATTGAACATGGCAGGTTTCATTATGTCAATGGATATCTATAAAAACGAAGGCAAAAGGAATGGGTATTTGTAATTTTGCATTTATTGTATACGTATAACTTACATAGGAAACGATAATTCATGTCCAATAAAAAAAAATATGAAATACTCCGACAAAAATGTTGTATAAAAATATTTTTTCTCGATAACCATTAATATTGACATAAAACTCCAAGTTCGTCCCAAAGGCTCGGAAAGAAATCAATTGGCCAAGTTTAAGTCCGAAGTATTCCCCGGTAGTACGATACCTTCTCATTTGTTTGTCACTTTTCGATTTGCGATCGCGAAACACAGGTGTATAACGAGGAAATATTCAAATTTTCAAAACAAATCCTACTTCACTTTTATGTCTATTTTTGCACAATTTTTATTGACGTTATAATAATGTGATGATTTTGGAGTCTTGATTCTTAAGCCATACAAATTTTGGCAGTAGGTGCTCAATACACCAAGACCCGAAATAAGTTTCGTGAAAATACTTTCCTTAATAGATT
Organism: Hyposmocoma kahamanoa; assembly: GCF_003589595.1. Taxonomy (NCBI): domain Eukaryota; kingdom Metazoa; phylum Arthropoda; class Insecta; order Lepidoptera; family Cosmopterigidae; genus Hyposmocoma; species Hyposmocoma kahamanoa. Next base: position 2,274,463 of record NW_020653780.1, read on the forward strand.
GAATAGAGAATAAAAGTAAAGAATCTATTAACAACATTTCCTAGTGCCCAACTATTACGTTCTATTCGTGTTGGTAATTTATGTATAATACAAATTTGAATAAAAGAGCTAATCACGTTTAAAACGACGAAAAGAAAGTATGGAAAACAGAAAGGACGTCAATCACTTTGTCCATAAATTGCTAAATGTAGAAATTCGTTAATGGAATTTCATTACTCCGTTTGATTTGATTGTTAGTGAATTTTCCAAAAATGTTTAAAAATAAATAAAATATTTGAAGAATTACAAACGTACAAAAAAAAAACTACGCCACTAGAAGTCCAATACTTTTCCTTAAATTCCAATGGATTCCCAAGCGTGTAACTGAGTCGACTCGGTAGTTTTCAGTACATCGCGCGACGTTTCGTGAGACGGACGTCTACGCCGCGTAGCACCGCGAGGTTAACAGCTACGTGCTACTCGCTACGACGTGCTCATAAATTCACTTGAACGCTAGAAAATTGAATTTCAAAAACTCATCTGTTATCTCTACTGATTCAAGCCACGAATTATTCGCAAGTGTTGTGAACGTGTTAGTTTTTTCTGATTTACTTTATGAACGTAAGTAGTATAGTTTAAGTTTGATTAAGGAGCTGTTTAAGAGAAGTAAAATTAGGTTTTCTTTTATTAACTATGCGAGTAAGTACATAATAAAATAATTAATAATATATGTGGGTTTACGAAGTTATAAATTTATGTCTATGTTTGTTAATTAATATAGAAGTCGCGATTTCTCGAAGCGATGTCGTATAAAATGTTCCAAACACTGAATATTATACCACAGGCAGTACCATTGGTAGTACAAGTGGAACCGGTTTGTACCACTTGTATTATGACGGAAACTAAAGATTTAATCCTGGATTCGCACGAAACAAACACGAAATGATAGAGTTTTAATAAAAAATAAGTACAATAAAAAAAAAGCAGTAAATACTTATGAATTATACCTTTAATAAAAGTTTATTGTACATTAAATAACATGTTGCCGCAATAACTCGACATATGACACGATTTAAAGTCATCATGTCGGCAGCTTTTTCGGTCAAATACGTTAGTTTTTAAAAAAGCTGCTTTGGGTAAAGATTTAAAATTTTTTTGATAGTTACTTTTGACATTAATGATCAGTATAGCAAAGGGATTTTTTTAATATACAAAAATATCGAATTGTTTTATCAATTTTAACCTTTGCTGCTCGTTGTGCCATTTAACGGGTACATAAAAATATACAGTTATAAAAAAAAATTATGTACGGTTATAAAATAGGTCGAAAGACAATTTGTTTAGAAAGCAAAACCAAAATGTTTAGAAATTTTGTTTTTGCTTCAATTCAAGAGAGCAACATTGGTTCACAAAAATCTTGGTTCCTAGATTTCTTAATACGCTACCACTGTGTCTGAAATTGAAAATTAATACAAAAAATCTTATATACTATTAAAAAAATATCTCTTCCATTGGTTACATACTTATGTAAAATTGTATAAAATACATATATAATGTATAATAATTACATTTATAGTGGATATGTACATATTTATTATTTTCGTTTTTTTGCCTTGAAAGTAACACATGCATAGTAGTGGCATATTGTATGTTGATCCTAAACAGCCTGTATGCGACATGTAGCGCTGAGAGTAGAACCGGTTTCCTTGCAAGACGCGCACTCTGATGGCGGTGAGCAAAAATTTATACAAATCACCGATTTGTATAAATTTTTGTTATTATAAATTGTGTTATACCTTCATATATTTTTTTCATATTATGATAATGTTTACGTTTAAAAGATAAAAATATTTTTTTATTATTGTTAGAGTAAGCAATACTAATAGAAATCTGTTTTTGATTAAGAAAGTAAAGTAAAACTATGTTAATGCTTTTGTAACCATTAAATAAATTAAAAACAAAATTAAAAAAAAAATCAAAAAGTATTATTAGTCCCATTTACTAAAATACTCATAATATAATAAGTATTACAAAATACAATGGAGAAATAAAAACATTAGGTGAAATATAAAGATACACCACGACACGCACGACTTGTTTGTCCTGTCAGTAGTTATTCTAAAACAGTAATGTCGTTTTTAGTCAAATCATGATCGGAAATAAAGTAATTCCTTGACCTAAGGCACTAGAAAAACGAATAATCGTAATCGTGTCCTAAAATGGTGTTACCGGAAAATAACCCTGAGTCTCTGTATCAAGACTAATTAGATCACCAAACTCACGCAACTGTGGTCGATAAAACTATTAACAGTATATGTTTTTTTACAGTAACAGGTCCTTGTGAAAGCGTTCGTCCAGGGAAGAGCTGCCACATTACCTATTTCTGCCACCGAGCAGTAATGTGAGCATTACTGCGTTCTGGTTTAGAAGGGTAACGGTGCTGGAGAAATTACAGGCACATGGGATTTGTTATTTCTCAGGGTGACGGGCGCAGTGGCAATGCCCATAAAATCTTTGCGATTTAAAGCTCTGAATGGCATTGCAACTGTTATCGATAGGCATGTCGTTTACCACCAGGCGCAGGACTTGTTTGTCCCGTCACTTAGTATTATAAAAGAAAAATGTAATTTTAAAGTCCAGTTGTAACAGAATCTTAAGTCCCGATGAAGTAGTTCGGCCTGTTATGCTTACAAAACTTCCCATTTAAACAAGCAAAAACACTTTAAAAAGCCTTTATTGAACTCTTAAATGCTTTTATTCGGTAGATAAAAATGTACAGAATCTTGCTTCATCATTTTGAAGCAAAATATTCAAATGTCGCATCGAAGGAATCAGTTTGAAAGGGATATAAAAAGTTTGATGGAACTTGTACAACACGGGAATTCGAATATGTTTGAGGAAAATCGAGATATATATTCTTTGCGACTTTCACTTTGCATTATGAGGATGCATAAATAAATTATTGAAAAGGTGTGGAGAAGGCGTTGTAAATAAATATTATTTGTAGATAATATCTCCAAGAAAGTGATATCTGATATTCTTGTCACATATCTGGAATTCCACCAGCACCCTTACCTTTCAAAATCGGAACGTAGCTATGTGAGTATTATTTCTGCTTGGCGGCAGAAATACGAACTCCTTAAAAAGGAGCTCTACTACTACTAAAAATGCAATATAGCGTAAATTCACAGACATTTATCTCATTTTATAGAATAATTGAAGACTCTATTGACACATGTACTTGGTTGTGTTTTTTATGTAAGTGCTAGCTGGTTGTTTAATGTTTGTTTATATTTAGTTTTTTTATAACTACAAGTGACGGGACGAACAAGTCGTGCGCCTGATGGTAAGCTACACGCATGTCCATAACATTTGCAGTGCCACTCAAAGCTTCAAATCGCAAAGATCTGAAGGGCATTGCCACTGCGTCCGTCACTATGAGGCATACGTTGATAAGTCCCATGTGACTGTAATTTCACCAGCACGCTTACGCTTCAAAACCAGAACGCAGTAACGCTGACGTTACTCCTTGGCGGAAGAAATAGGCAAGGTGGCAGTACTTCCCTGAACGAACTCTTTCACAAGGAGCTCTAACTGCTTCTAGAAAGTTCAATGTTCGTGTTTTGTTTGTTTTTGGAACAGTAATATTTTTATTAATTATTTTGGTTTTCCATGAAGGAATAAATAAATTGTTACGTAATTCTCACCTAATGGTGCTGGTTCATCTGCAGCACCACAACCAAATCCAAGCTCCACGAATAAAATAAGTAGTACGCAAGGTTTGTTCGACGCTGTATTTCAACCACAATGTTTCTATTCTGTCGTATATATATTCTAATGACACCAAAGATGAACTGTGTTTTTTTAACTGATTTCGATTTTGTTTTTGTTGAAAAGGGGGTATTACAATAATGGTTCAATTAAAATTAAATGAAGATATTCTCTCTTTAAGGGTAGCAATATAGGGGATGAATCCAGTTTATTGAATTTCTCGCACTTACCGTTAATAGATTTCAATAAAATTTGGCCACATGGATGTAATTCTAATGAAAGTAAAATATTGTGGTGCCCTGAGCTGGTCTGATGATGGATTTGGCTGACAGATGAGAGGAATTCCTCAATAGTGTACAATAGCCACTTTATGTTTTGTGTCATATTATTAATTTTGACGAGAACTGTCCATATTATGCCTTTCGGTTATCGTTGAAGAGAGTGTTAACTTTTGAGGTCAATTTTTTTTATTAATGTAAAAAAAGAATGATTTTCCGTGCGGTCGATTTACGGGTTAATATTTTGTGTCTAACTTTACATTTAGTAATAATTGTTTATTGCATAAAGAGAAGACATTACAAATTACATGTTACAAAGGACATATACAAAGGTGGTTTATCTCTGGTAGATATCTCTTCCAGCCAACCCTAGCCATGGTGAATAGAGAATTATTGTACAACAAATTTATTAAAATTTATATATCAATGATGACAATATAAGTATGACTGAAATATACACCTACATAAATACATACATACACAAATATATTATAATCTTTAACCCTCTTCTTAGATGAAACCCATGTCCAGCAGTGGAATTTAAATAAGTTGATACTTATACAACAATTGGTTTTATTCCATACCGCTATTCTCAGAACGACAATAACGTATCCGTTTTGTACTGAAACCCGACAAGTGTCGTATTTAGCACACTTAGGTGAGTTTAGTCATACGTTGATACTGATATTTATAGCCAAGAATACAGTATACAGGTTTATTTGTAAAATAACGGGATCATTTGTAAAATGATTGTTAGAACGTCACAGGACCATATTAGTACTAACATCATACACGACAGCCTTTGTTCCATGACATTTTATAATTCATCAGAATTTATTTACGTACAAAAATAATTTTTAGTAGCAGTAGAGCTTCTTATGAAATTGTTCGTCCAGGGAACTATGCCACCTTACCTATTTCTGCCGCCAGGCGGTAATGTTCGGTTTGGAAAGGTAAGCGTCCAGTTACACGAAGAGAAAGTTTACGCGCGGCCGTCGCGCGTGTACATTAATGGCGAATCTGAATTCTATTTACTAGGTAACGACATTTAAATTCGTCTAAATAATACAGCCGCGCGGCTGTCGTCCGGCCGCCGGGAGGGTCGCCGCGTAAACCGAATTCAAGCCAGACTCGCCCGCGTGTCCGGGACGTTCATTTAAGTTAAAACGTAAAGGCTAAATAAATAGAGAGTATTTTGCCATGATAGTTAGACACACGCGGTCGGCAGCGCGGACTCCGCTCGGCGACCGCGCGGGGTGAGAGCGATGAAATTCGTGTCGAATATATGCGCCCTAAGGGTGCTGATGAAATTACAGGCACATGGGACTTGTCAACTAATGTCTCAGGGTGATGATGGGCGCAGTGGCAGTGCCCTTAAGATCTTTGCGAATTAAAGCCCTAAGTGGCACTGCAACTGGTTATGGATAGGCATATCGCTTACCATCGGCCGCACGACTTGTTTGTCCCGTCACCTGGTATTATAAAATAAACAAACAACAGTACTATATTACTAATATCATGAACAACAGCTTTTGTTTTATGACGTTTATTAATGCATCAGAATTTACTTTCATACAAAAATAAAAATATCTAAATAGATCGCTCTTAACGGTGATAACTCTGTGCGGTAACAAAGAAGCACTAGCGTAAATACCAGTCCAGTGTGAAACGTAGGATGGAAGTGGGGGTCATCGGAGAGGACGCTTGCATATTCAAACTTAGTACCTTACTACCAAATGCAGATCTAAAAAATCAGATAGTACAACAAAAACTTATGATTCATAAATAATTTACTTGTTAAAATATGGTTATATAGAAGCTGACATGTACAAACTTAATAAGTTTCATTGTGTCTGGCCAAACATCAGGCATACAAATATTGAAGGTATAAACCAGATGGAACGTGTTTCGTTTTCAATAATATCACATGGATTTAATAAGACAGCCAGCTATTTAAACGCGGTGATTTATATGGGTCAATTCGAATAAAGTCAAATTAAATATACAAAAATGTCAAATATTAGACAATGGATTTAAGGATTTACATTTAAAAATTCTGCAAAATGTATATTATTTATCAATATGTTAACTGATTTCTAAATAGCATTAGGTTTTCTCAGATCTTAGTACATTCGGTAAATATTATAAGTTTTTGGCGCCATTACATGGCTTTATACTTCGCGTGAACAAGTGTAGGTGCATTCGGACATATACGACCGAAAGATAAACATAATGACATAAACGTCCTGTCGCGAGTACATTACTCCGTTTTGGCCGAAGGGTGTGATATAAATATCTGTGATTCCGCGCCGAGTTACCTGACACCAGATTGCGCCACACGTCGCCGCCAAATGCAATTCGTGTAGATTAGTTATTTAGTTTATTGTTATATTATATCGTATGTACTTAAGGTATATTATATAATTTATGGGTCATGAGGCCTGAAGTAAATGACTAAATAAATAATCTCAGTACAGAGTACTAAAAAAAACGACCTCAAAAGTACGTGAAATTACATATAATTACCAAGTTTTATTGTAAGCGGTTACCGAAAAGTGCGCAAACCTGGATTCATCCCCTGGTTCGCCACTATACGGGACTCAAAGTATATAGAGAGAGAAAAACGCCTTGAATCGGAGAATAGCAAAATCAACCATTGAAATAATTGCTTCTTATAATAAAATTTAGGCGCTATTTACAAAAATGAATCTTTATGTGTGAACAGCCACCTTTAAATGTGGATGATTTTCTTCAAAATTAAATGGGACCACTATGGAGGTACCTTCTTTCCAACAAAAAAGAATCATGAAAATCGGTTCACAATTACCGGAGTTATCGCGTAACATACATACAACTGCCTCCGTAGCCGAACGGATACCATGCCGGACTGCCACGCAGAGGTCTCAGGTTCGATTCCCGGGCCGGGAGAAATAGTTGTATGGCCTACAATTATTTCTCTCGTGAGTTTGGGTGTAATTTGTGGTTGTCTATGTGTGTGTCCATGGCACCCGCTACACAGGGTTTCCCTAGTGCGGGGCTATGTTGAGTGTGTGCGTTATTTATTTATTTATTATACAAAAAAAAACATACAGTCGAATTGAGAACCTTCTCCTTTTTTTGAAAGAGCTCCTTGTGAAAGAGTTCGTCCAGGTTAGTACTGCCACCTTACCTATTTCTGCCGCCAAGCAGTAATGTCAGCATTACTGTGTTCCGGTTTTGAAGGGTAAGGGTGCTAGTGAAATTACAGGCAGTTGGGACTTGTCAACTTATGTTTCACGGTGACGGCCGCAGATCTATGCAATTTAAAGCTCTGAGTGGCACTGTAACTGTTATGGACAGGCGTGTAGCTTACCATTAGGCGCACGACTTGTTAATCCCGTAACTTGATGTTATAAAAAAACGTAAGCCATGGAATAAAAATAGTTATTTATGCTGTTAGTAATAATAATAATAATGGTATAGTAGTCCTACGAGGTTCTTTGTACGTTACAAATAATCCTGTATATGTAGAATTACAATTGTAACTGTTAGTGATACTCACTGAGCGTGATGAAGGAGCGAAATGATAGTAGTGCGTTGCGCATTAGCAGTCCGGGCAGGAACGAAATGCGCAACGTCTTTTTCGCTCTTAATGCATCGACATAAAGCTGTCTTTGATCGTGTGTAAGTGTGGTGACTGTCTTAATCTAATCGAGGGCGCGTGCGTCACCGGCTTATTAAATGTAGAGTTCGATTATTGCTCAATTTCCCCTATATAAGTAAACCCTATATAAGTTACAAAGTTGTACTGAACGTAGTTAATGAAATGAACAAAATGTGGGCCTAATAAGAAGGCTCAAGATCAATCAAAAATAATGGATAGGGCTATTCTCTGCAAGATCGTATCAGAAATATCCGCAAAAGTACCAGAGTAACCGGCATAGACCAAAGAATTAGTGGGGTTAAACAATTCTAGAGTGAGAACCGTATACATACTGGAATATTCAGCGTGCATAGACTGATCACATGGTGGACCGATGACTTGGTGAAGGTTGCGGGAATCAACTGCATGTAAGAAGCGCTAGATCGGTAATTGCGGATATCTTTGGTATATGCAGCGGCAGATGTCTTGCGGTTGAAATTATGATGATAATGAATTTAAGTTTGAGTGAAAATCACACGAACGCATTTCATTTCTTCCTATACAGGAAGAAATTGTTTAACGAACTAGCATCTAAACCTCCGGTGGCCAGAATGCTTGTGGCTACTTCCGCCAATATATAAGTTAAGCTATACAAAGGGAAAACGCTGTAAAATTTCTTCTAGTTACATCGCCTCAAAGCGTGGCTTTTGATAGAATTTTCTATCTTTAAATAAAACAGTTTAAGTTGCATTTTTTCTCTCTCTTCTGTACCACAGATTTTCTTCATTTAAAACCTTGGAAATATATAAAATGTATCTATTAAATATGAATAATTAAAACTTTACGTATGTTCTAACTTTACAAGAACTCATAATACCATCAATCAAATATTAAGGCTCGTAGAATTTTGCAATGGAACATCATTCGTTACTCAACCAACGATGTCAAATTAATTAGATCAACTAGTCATATCCGGTTGAATCAGACATTAAGTGCAATTAATTCGTCAATTGACGCCAAATTAGCAAAGGTATAAAAAGCCACAAGGAACTTTAAAAGCAAAACCATCACCCTCGTAACCAAATTATTTTCCACTGAAAGCGATAACATCGGGCAAATTGATCCATTTCCAAAATATGGCCAAGTCACGCTGAAATTAGACGCAGCCTCTAACGTTATTAATGAGTTTCCGATATTGCTGCCGTCCTGCCTCTGAATTTAATAACCTACCCGAAATTTTAGAAATTGACGTTTTTTCAGAGATCCGTCGAAAAGAGAGGTGACGAAGGTTAACCGTAAGTGAGCTTGGTGATCGGAAACATTCCTGCCAGATTCTTGGAAGTTACATTTTGACGTATTTGCGACCTAATCTGGATGGACATATGCTTGTCTATACCTTAAAGGCGAGTCGGTACAATTTTTATGACCATTAAATATATATTAATATATTCAGTACGAGAAGAGAGCTTGAGAGACGAACCGTTCAAGTTACTGTGGCAGCATATACGTGTTATTTATTTATATATATATTTTTAAATTACTCCTCTAGTTCGTTTGTATCGGAGACATTTTCGCCAAACTTGGGTTACCGCTTTCCTAAATGAGCTACGGAACCAGTCAGCCGTAGACTGACGTAGCGCCACCTGTGAGAAAACTATGAAAGCTTTTTCTTCACTCAGCTCATTCTTTGCAGCTAAAAGCGGCTGACAAGATTTAAATTACTTTAATGTCTAAGTCATATGTTCTAACTTTTTTGGATGTTGAGTGGCATTACCACTCACTAAGGGTAAAGGAAAACATCGTGATGAGACCTTTATGTCGAAGAAGATTTACAACACTTGGAACGCAAGTGAAGTAACCGACGGCACTGGACCAGGGTTGTAAACTTTGGACCTAAACACAGTCCTATGGGTCCTCACGAGCTGTGAGATGTATAGAAGGTTGATGATGTTAATGAGGACTATATTTTTTAACAAGTAATGTTGACTGAAAAAAAAACAATGTTAGCGAAAAAATTATGTAGTTCCCCATGCGAAATTTTAGCCGTAAATTGTAAATATGGATCCCCATAATACAAATTTTTTTTACTTACGTAAAATTATTTTTTTGCTAAAGTTTGTTACCATGAGTACGATTACCAGCTGAAATATGTTCGGACCTTTTTGTTGTATCTTGTATAAGCAATGCCAATAGGTCTCGAGGGATTCAAGGGCTGGCTGCTTTTTAAACCAATGTTGCCAACATTTTTCTACACAAAAGCCCAATACGTATTATGTAAAACTTGAAAAATTATTTTGGATTTAGATTAATGAACTGCGGAACCACAGTCGATTTGTCAGCAAATACACATAGACTTTTTATTTTATTACTTTTCGCTTTTCCAATATTGCTGTATTCAGGAGTTTTTTCCCTTAGGGGTGTTAGTTAAGACGGTGTGTTTGGAATGCTGGGGTCGACCTTAATACTTTTACAAATTGTATTTTATTTTTGCTTCCAGGCCATTAAACTGATAATAAGGGGATTATCGCCCAGTTGCACAAACGTCTAATAGCTTTAATGCTTCCGTTAAAGAATATACCGTCTCCAGCTTTGCTTTGATAGAGGTTAATCTTGTATTTTTGCAACTCTGTCTTTGTATTTGAATGCATGAATAAAATATTTTAAAACAGTGACGCAAAATAGGCGCTTTGTCGTCGAGTTGCGGACACTAGCCCGTTCCACCAAGTACCAAAACAGTGACGACACATAACAGTAATCCAAGTATGTCAAAATAAGATAATTAAATATATGTCTTATTGCTGATTTCTTGCAAGCAATCTTAGGATACGAAAGGAGGGAGTACAACCAAGGAATATTTTTATAGGAGTATTTAATATAAATACACTTTACATTGAATGTCAACAATGTATACATACAAATAATAATTAATTTACTTATATACTTTTGTAGGAAAAATATAGGAAAATAACGCAATGTAATGAGGAAATACATAACGCGATAGGGGAGAAAGGAGGAACGTTAGGATTTCAGGAAACGTTCCTTGAGATATCGTTTGAAAGAATCAAGGGAAGGGGATCGTCGAATAGGTTAAGTACAGTAAATTCTACAGCTGAATAGCTGACAAGGTAAAAAAAACGTGTTACAGCCTGAGGTATTCAAATAGTGGAGGTAAGTACAGTTTGAGGGTATCATATAAGGCACAGTGTAGGATAGTGAAAGATAAAACGTTCTTTGATGTAAGCAGATGTAAAGGCATAGAATAGAGTGTAGTTGAGAAGGAATAGGAAGTGAAGATCGCTAATCCGATCGATGGGCAGTTGTTTGAGTTATGTGCGAAATCGGGAGACGTGATCAAATTTACAATATCATAACATAAATCTTACACACATATTTTGGATATATTAACAGTTATTGAGCTGGGTGATTGTCTAATGTGGCGGATAGAAAACCTCAGCATACTTCAGTATCAAAAGGAGAATACTCTGGGTTAGAATAATTAGTCTTAAGTGGCCAAACGATTCTAAATGTTAGTGAAAAATCGCACCAAACACCATTCCATGTGAGATATCTAACCAAAATGACCCCAAGGTTCTTGGTTGTGTCGATATACGAGATTCGGACACCATCAAATATCACAAGTGTTAAGGAATCCTGGTTAGCATAAGATGCAAACCAACTTACGTATTTGCAGATATAGGAAATTAAATAAGGAAGTAATAGCGGCGTCCTTAGAAGGGCGACGCAACTACGATTTCGTCACGACAGTCGCAGCCACCACGACTGACTATATCATGGAATGTCTAATATGAATTGGATGCTGATAAGTAGGTAAATAACGTGTCAACTATCATGGTTTTGCGACAATGACATCTAAAGATTTTTTGTTTTTGATAGTTTGTTCTAAAATTGACTTATAAAATGAAAATTTTTGGTTTTGTCACCTCAGGCATATATTACTTAATAGTTACTACGTAACAGATACTTCACTTACATACAAAATCGAATATACCTACGCTATGATAGCCTACTAAATATCACTAATGAGACCAGGAATGGAAATGGAAAGGACTACGAGAAAAAGAAACCTAAGCACGCGATCATAGACGTGAAAACAAGGTTGCCCCGTGTGCAGTCGTGCGGAATAGAATGTGCAAGGGCTGAGACTTTGAAATTACAATTATTTATTTAGTAAAGCAATGGGAGAACGATTGCCTCTCAACTGGAGCTCGACGGTACGATTCCCGGTTGGGCTAATTTTCAAAATGAAATTTAATGAATTTGCTCTGTTTTGGGTGTTTTGGGTTGCGCCTCCAAGGGAATTTATTTACTCTAGTATTCATAGTACAGGAAATTATCTAGTTTGAGACAAGATTATTAGCGTGGTTGTGTAGCACTTTGACCCAGTGAGTTGTATTATTATTATTATTCTTTATAAATATTATAATGATTATGTTAGTATTCTTGATGATTACGTGTGGTGCACTATATAATGGTCAGAAATGAATTTATTGTTTCTCAAAATATTTTCTGTTAGCGTTAATGCACTTTTTCATACGAATGAACCAATTTTGAAAACTTTTATGCCACTCCTCCTTGACAATCTTGAAACATATTTTTCATACTCTTCGACAGCCTCTTCAGGTGATGAAAATCGTTGACCGCGTAACTGATTCTTAATTTTTGGAAATAAATAAAAGTCACAAGGTGCCTGGTCGGGACTGTACGCGGAATTGCTCATATGGTCAACGTTGTTCACCTTCAAAAATTTATTTGTCTATCTGGCCGTGTGAGAATTGGCATTATCGTGGTGCAAGACGATATGGCGTTTACGGTTATTTTTACGGAGTTTGTCCATAACTTCATGCAAACAAATGGTCGTGTACCAATTACTATTCACGGTATAACGATTCTCAAAAATAACAGCAGCCACGTATCCAGTTTCATTAAAAAAAGAAGCAAACATCCGCTTAGAGGCACTTTGCACGCGCGCCACTTTGGTTGGTTTCGATGGTTTCGGCTCATCTCGAAAGACCCATACGCTTGATTGCTGCTTTGTTTTGGGATCGTAACTATAAATTCATGTTTTGTCACCTGTTACTGTGTCCCACACCAAATTTGACGCCCCTTCGTTGAATCTGGTAAGCATGACGATGGACCAAGTGACGCGATCCGTTTTTTGAGTTTCAGTCAAATTGTGTGGGATCCACCGAGAGCACAGCTTTTTCACCCCCAAATGTTTGTGTAGTATTGATTGTATTTGACTCATGCCTTTGCCTAAAGATGCCCGAATCTCATGGTATGTCACATGCCTTTCTGTTTCGATCATACGGCGCACAGCATCGATGTTTTTGTTGTTCACAGCAGTGGACGGGCGACCATCACGAAAATTCGTCACAGAGATTCACACGACCGCGTTTGAATTCTGCAAGTCAGCTATAAATAGTCATCTTGCATGGTGCTTCATCTCCAAAAGCAGTTTGAATCGGAGCAAAGCTCCACTGAATTATACTTAAAAATACTTAAAACGATAATAAAAAGTGGGTAGGTACATTATAAACAAAGTAGAACGATAGAATACAGAAAGAAATGATTCAAAAATCGTTTGCTTGAGTCTCGCTTACATAAAATAATTGAAAATAAGTGTGTATTTTCTTACATTAGGCATGATTCTAAACATTTAAATATCGCATAATTCGTTGATCACAATCAACCAACTTAACAGCTTCGGTGCCATCAATTGCACTAATAATCGAAAATAAAGATATTATACTAAAACACAACGTTAACATACCTGTCTTCGCCTTTTGGTAATGAAAAACAAAAATTTTTTTTTTTTAATTATTTTATTAATTGTCAGTATTCGTACTTCTACACTCATCCACTGAACAATAATGACGCTATTTCGACATTGCAACGATTTTTTACGAAACGTGCCGAAAGACCATTCAGATGTGCGTGTGACACCCTCTGAGCGTTTGTATTGACGTCGACACACTCAGCGATAGGCACTTATCGCGTAACCTTGAGCGAGTGACGGAGCCCTGCCTTAAGAGTGGTGAATTTTTGCGAATTATTACTATAATTTTCCAACAACAACAACAACAACAACAAGCACAACAGCAGAAGTATTCAATTTACAAGTAAATTTTAGAACTAACTATCAAAAGCCACCAAGTCTTACAAATGGCACCTAAAGCCATTTTCGCAAAACTATGGTTATGTAGGTTGACATGTGTTTGCTTATCAGCATCCAATTCGGCTTCGCTAAGACTTTTTTCACAGGAGAACTATGCAAAGAATTTTAAACCTTAGTTTTAGGGTTTAAAGTTTGAAATTGAAGTGGTAAAGTTCTGGCCACTTTCAAGTAAGATAAAGTTTTTTTAGTGTAAGATTCAGATTAAAAACTTTTAAAATAAATTGTTTAGGTTTCGGAATTAAAAACGTTAGCGTTGTTTTTTTTGTTTTGATAAATTTGCGTTTGACTCGGCATTTGTGAAGAGCGATACTGTTTAAATTCGTAACATTTTTAATTATATTTTTTTTTCGTAACATAATTGTAGACGATCAACGGAATGCTTCAACCCTAGCAACAAAGCAACACAGTGTCGAAAAAAGAAACTTATCTAAAGTTTGGTGGTCCAGTTACGGAATAACGCACCGTAGTTTCCTTAAACCTGATCCAACATTAATATTGTTTAGAAATGATGTCGGTGATGGCAAGACTTATTGAGAAACATCTACCGATCTTAGCCGCTACTTTTAGAAGACTACGTCATAGTGCATGCTGTAGAATACACCACTTCACAGCAGTTGCAGATTAAAGCTCATATTCATCTGACTTGGCCACCACCACATTTTTTCGCAATTTATAAATTATCTACGTAGAAAACAATTTAGTTCCAAATAAACTATCAAAAATAATTTCCAAGACTTAGCAGATTTTATTTTATTGTAGCTTACAACTTATTTACAAAGTGAAATTCCATGTGAACAATTGTATGCCAATTAAAAGATTCCACAAAAAATAAAATATCATAAGCTAATACATCTACGAGATCACAACCAACGCCATATTTTATCAGTCACTCGATAAGTAGTTATAATGATCATTTCGGAATCTCGTTCTCCACTATTCCACTGCAAAGGAATAAATAAGCTTTTAATAGGTGTATTGAAAAAACGGGTGCATATTATGTTTATAAATGTAATAACAGATATTCTCTATTCGTTGAATTGTCCAATGTGATTTGTTAATAGCAAGTGTACTAAAATTGTGCATTTTTGTTCCAGGTCTAACATGCTAGTAGACTATAGAAATATGAAGGTAAGTTGATTTACTACAGTGCTTAAATACGATTTTCTACTTTACTTCGTCTTAAATCCGTCTTAAATCGTAATTTTGTACTATTCCAGTTTTTTTTAATGATATCAAGTGACGACATGATACGAACAATCCGTACGCGGTGTGGACAGCGAAATGCCGACCCGTAACAAGTTGTAATGCCTCTTAAAGCTTTGAAATCGCAAAGAGTTGAGGGGCACTGCTATTGCGCCCATCACCATGAGACATAAAGTTGACAAGTTCCATGTGGCAGTAATTTCAGCACACCCTACGCGCATACTTTCACGACGTGAAAGTTTTCGAACGGCTGTCGCGCGGCGACCGCCCACTTACCGCGTCTTCAAGTGCATTAATCGAATCTGAATGAATTTGAATTCTATTTACTAGGCAACAACATTTGAATTCCTCGGAATAATACAACCACGAGGTCTCCGCACGGAAACCGCGCGAATGTCGCCCGGTCGCCACGTAGACCAAAGACATGCCAGCCTTCCTCACGCGCCCAGGAGCTCGTTAAGTTAAAACGTAAAAGCTAAATAAATAGAGCGTATTTTGCCATGACAGTTAGACGGACACGGTCGTTGCGCGGTGGCAACGCGGTCTCCGCGAGCGCAATGAAATTCGTATCGAATAAATGCGCCTTTGCCCTTCAAAGCCAGAACGCAGAAAAGTGAGCGGTACTGCTTGGCGGCAGAAGTAGGAATGGTGCCAGTAACTACCCTCTTTATCATAGCTAACGTAATCGACATTGTTGAGTGAAGAAATATATTTCACACAGATGGCGCTACGGCGCAAAAAAGTCGTCAAAAAAAGTAATTGATAACCAAATTACGAAGATCCGCAACTAGCACAGAAAAAAATGTGAGATCCGCTTGTTTGTTCCGTGGCTTAGTTGGCATAGTATCGAAGGAATTTTGTCTGAGTGTTCGATCTTTGTATTAATAGTTATAACAAACTAGTGGAGTGATTTCACAAAAATAATTGTATATCACGGTGATCAAACATTCGTGACATTCAATAAAACTTAAAAATTGTAATCGACATTTTTAGCGAAATCTCGGCATGACCTGGAATCAGCAAAACGATCTACAACCCAAAATTTTATAGTTTCAATTTTATTGTTAAGCAATATCAGAATTGACATTTTTTAAAGAAACAAAAAACTTAAGGTGCCAATATCTCGAAAATTACCTGAATTCAAATGTGTTAGTATGACAAGGAGGACAGAATACTTCCCTGGACCAACTGTTTCACAAGGAGTTCTACTACTGTTAAGTTATCTACATATAGGAGCAGTTACCAGCAGTAGAGCAGAGTTCGTCCAGGGAAGTACTATCACCTTTCCTATTTCTGCCGGCAAGTAGTAATGTGAGCATTACTGCTTACCGGTTTTGAAGGGTAAAGGTGCTGGCGAAATTACGGGTACATGGGACTTGTCAACTGTGTTACTTGTCAATTGTGACATTGCAACAAATGGACAGGCGTTTAGCTTACCATCATGCGTACTACTTATTGTTCTGTTACTTGATATTATAAAAAACAAAACCCATGCTTTGCATAGGTCCCGTATTCGATTCCCGGTTTGGGGGAAATATTTGTATGGCCTAAGTTTCTTCCTCGGTGAGTTTTCGTGTAATTTGTGGTTGTACATAGAGCGCACTATAAGTTTCCGGAACTGGCCACTTACATAAACAATATTTAAAAAGTAATTAGAACATTTGACCATAGAACTATTTGGCTGTAGAATACAGTTTGTTTCATCTAACTGTCACTTGTTTTTACATTGTAGCGTCATTTATAAATTGGTTGTCTACATCACCATGGATTTAACTCGTGAAAATTTTCGTAATATGATTTTCTACGACTTTCAGTGCAATTTAATAGCTCAGCGGAGCTTCCCTCGGCTTCAAACTGCTTTTGGCGATGAAACTCCATGCAAGACGACTATTTATAACTGGTTTGCAGAATTCAAACGCGGTCGTATGAATCTCAGTGACGAATTTCGTTATAGTCGTCCAATGCTGTGGACAACAAAAACATCGATGCTGTGCGCCTTATGATCAAAACAGCCAGGCATGTGACATACCATGAGATTCGGGCATTTTTAGGCATAGGCATGAGTTAAATAGAATCTATACTACACAAACATTTGGGGGTGAAAAAGCTGTGCTCTCGGTGGATCCCACACAATTTGACTGAGGCTTTTAAAACTGATCGCGTCACTTGATAAATGATGGCATTGCATACCAGATTCAACGAAGGGACATCAAATTTGGTGTGGGACATAGTAATAGGTGACAAAACATGAATTTATAGTTACGATTCCAAAACAAAGCAGCAATCGAGCGTATTGGTCTCTCGAGATCTGCCGAAACTAACCAAAGTGGCGCGCGTGCAAACTGCCTCTAAGCGGATGACTGCTTCTTTTTTTTAATAAAACTGGACACGTGGCTACTGTTGCTTTGGAAAATCGTTGTACCGTGAATAGTGATTGGTACACGACCATTTGTTTGGCGGAAGTTATTGATAAAATCCGTAAAAATAACCGTAAGCACCGTATCATCTTGCACTAGGATAATGCCAGTTCTCACACGACCAGACAGACAAATGAATTTTTGAAGGTGATCAACGTTGACCTTATGAGCCATCCCGCGTATAGTCCCAACCTGGCACCTTGTGACTTTTATTTATTTCCAAAAATTAAGAACCAGTTAAGCGGTCAACGATTTTCATCACCTGAAGAGGCTGTCGAAGAGTATGAAAAATATGTGTCACGTAGGAGTGGCATAAATGTTTTCAAAATTGGTTCATCGTATGAAAAAGTGCATTAACGCTAACGGAGAACATTTTGAGAAACAATAAATTCATTTCTGACCATTTATAGTATTTTTGTCTTATTCATTCCGGAAACTTATAGTGCGCCCCGCGTATATATTTGTGTCTATGACACCCGCGACACAGATTTTCCCTAGTGCGGGGCTACGAGTGAGTGCGTTTTTATACTATTATTAATTCGGGATAAGATAGAAATAAAAACAAGTATTGCATACATTGTAGCAAATAAATACATTATCAAAATAATTTACACAATAATTTTGAACTAAAATGGTAACAAAAATTAATAATTCTATAAAAAGGAAGTCACATTCTGTCTATTTCAATTTAGCAACGACGCTCTTGTTGACGTTTTCTCTTATTTTTTTCTTTGCGCGCTTTTTCAATTCAAGAAAATGAATGATAGATAAGTTGGATCACACAAGGCAAGTCTCCTTGGACTTCAAATATATGTTATTTCTGTCACAATAGCAATTGTTGTTGTTGATAGGAAAAAATGTATACCAACAATTTTATTCTACGTTCCAAAGCTCATAGTCGCGTAAACAAAGCTAAGTCTGTACATTAAGGAAAGGTACCTAATTTCCCTAAGCTACGAGTTATTAATGTTAAGACAGGGGGAGTCAACAAAGCCTTGAGTATTAATATCTACTTACAAACGCCTGGAGGCGAGCGGAAACATGTGTTTTTGAAAGTTTGGGTACGCACTGGATGTCAAATGAAGTTTACTTAGTTGCATTAAAATAACTTTTGCAATATAACAATATACTTTTCATTAATGATGCTATACCTATTATTATTATTATTATTCTAAATGAAAAGTATATTGTTTCTGCTTGTGCTTCGTCTGGTCGATCTTATCATAAATAATGAACGGGTTTGGGCTGTAATTCACATAATAATTTGTGTATTAGTATTGTTTAACTTTCCTGGACAAATGCTACAGGCAAACATAAAAACTTTCGGCTAAGATTCATTATCTAGCAAAACAGAGCGGAGAAGAGCAGTATCTCAGAAGCCAATAGTAACATTCTATAGCTATACTATAAAATATTTAACCGACTTCAAAAAGGGGAGGAGGTTCTCAATTCGATGTACCTATTGTTTTTGGATGTATGATACGCGACAACTCCGCCATTTGTGAACCGATGAATTTTATGATTCTTTTTTTGTTGGAAAGAGGGTACTTCAGGAGTGATTTCATTTAAATATTTCACCTCTAAGGGTGGCAAACTAGGGAATGAATGACTTTTAAAGCCGGTTTTTTTAGTACTCTGTACCGAGATTATGGTTCCTTGTGTTTTTCAAATTGGTGTATCAATGTAAAGTAATAATAAATTAGCCTGTATATAGCCCCACTGCTGGACACAGACCTCCTTTCACAATGAGAGGGCTTGGGCTGTATTTCCCACGCGGGCCAAATGCGGATTGCGAACTTCACACATATCATTAAATTACTTTGTAGATGTGTGCAGATTTCTTTACGTCGTCAATTTCAAATTAAATTTCACACATAAATCCCGAAAACTCAGAGGTGCCCGAAATGAACCCATGACCCTCTCCTTGAGAGGCGCCTCCTCGCCCAGCGTCCATGCATCGTGCAAACCGTTGTTCCAGCATAAGGTCAAATTTGCGCGGGTTTAAAAATATATCCGACTCATTTCAAAGTTTTTCAAAAACCGTTTGACGACGTCTGTGGTCGAGTTGTTTGTATACCAATTTTCATGATGTCATCATACCTGAGATGTGATCGAACCTGAGACTTTCGATCTCCGGCCTGGTTAATGTAAAAAAATTACTTATCAATATTGTCTCGGGTCTGGGTATTTGTGGTACCGTCGTTGGATCTGATTTTCTTAACACGAATGCTTTAGTTACCTACTTTGAGATCAGAGCAAAGTATGTGATGTTGTCCAATATTTAGTTATTATTTCAAAAATCAATTAATTTATTAAATAATAAATTTGAACTCACAGGGCTAACAATCGTCAAAAACACGTAATTCATCAAAAAGATAGTTTAAAAACACTAAGGAGTGGAGACAAAGCCAACGAATCGTCTACGGGCGCAATGTTGTTACGTGATTATTTTAATTTAGTTGATTAACCATCTTATTGACAATAAAATTTAGCACATTCTGAATATAACTGTGTAATAAGTTAAGACATTTTGGTTTGGGCCACTATTCTTTAAAAGTAGCAACATGGTAATTTAAAAACAACACATTTCCATACAAAACACATAATGCTCGTATTTTAAAAAAAGAATGTGTTTTTTCCACCGTTCACTCATTGCAGTGTACAGAAAATGGAATTTAAATTTCACATTTCTGAAAAGATCCGCTTTAAAGGGAATATTAAACACTCGCGAACATGTTATTGACAGCAGTTCATTGGTAGTCCAGTATTTATTTAGCACTGGCAATTCTTTGAAATCTATTTTTGGAAAATTATTTTTCGATGCAGATAATGTGGTATTTGACGGATGTCATGTTCACTTTTCATTTATGCATACATAATGCAACGTCATTTATTTATAATACAGAAAATATCGTAGCTAAAATAATAGCGCCTTGATTAATATGAAGTAACTTTACTTTAGTGAAGAGGCTTTTCAGTCCATACATTGCTTTGAATACAAAATTATGTGCTTAAAGTCTATCTTTTTTGAAGACGGAGTAAAATGACATTTCGTAAAATCTTATAAAGTCATGTAGTTGTTGTCGACAGTTATATCGACGAATTGTGAAAGGAGATAAAATTTTGCAAAAAATGCCAAAATTGTGAATGTTACGACATTCTAATTTACGTTTTGTAACATTATATGTTCAAATTATGTGGTAGGAAGAAAACCGGCATAATCTGCAATTTACTAGTATTCTCTATTCTACAAAAGGACAAAACACGATTTCATGCAATCCGTTGAATTTAAATTTGAAGAAAATCCCTATCTTTTAACCGACACGACGACGACAAAATGCTTCATAAAATCGGTCGCTAGTGGCGCTTTACAATATGTGACTGCTGTTTTCTTATCAAATAAGCAATTCATGTACATAATGCAATTATTATATATTTACAATATCAAGGAAGATGACAAATGTAACGTTGACGTCAAATAGCGGCAATAACGCATCAGCGCTGACGGCAATAGAACGATATTTACGACACTCTAGTCAAGAGCAGAGTGGCGCAGTGGAAGCGTGCTGGGCCCATAACCCAGAGGTCCGTGGATCGAAACCACGCTCTGCTATTAGATACTGATAATACATTGTATTTTGTTGTTTTTTTTCGTTACAATATCTTATTTTTATTAACCGACTTTAAAAAAAGAGAAAGATCTCAATTCGACTGTATTTTTTTCGAACCGATTTTGATGATTTTGTTAGAAAGAGTAGGCCTTAGTATTGATCTCATTTAAATTTGAAGATTCCACCTCTAAGGGTGGTAAACTTGGGGTGGATCCAGTTTCAAGCGCTTTCCGGTTTGTTACTAATTGCGTTCTTGCCTTCTTGCAATCTTTAATTTTATTTTGATAGTCGGCTTTATATAATCGAAATCGATTATTATTCATACATATTTTAACAAAAATAGACGGATTTCATTATCTGTATATAAAATGAAAATCTTTAATATATGTCTCCTCTTTGTATTTTTAATACATACATAGTTCTAAATGCAGGGTATGAAGGAACGTACAAAAAAATACAATTAAAATGAACCTGTGCCTGTGTGAACTGCTTGCAGTTGAACGAATAATGCGCCGTTGAATCATCATTCATTTGAATCATCAAATGAAACAAGTTTGGCTATTTGTTGCATAAGCATGACCAACATTCAGTCCATAGTCGATAGAATATTTGTCGACCGCAATCATTAGCTGTGTGTAAGCGGGCAATACTTTCGCGCAATGAACTGTCATTTTACTCCATCTTCAGAAAAGACAACATTACTTAAAAATAAACATCACTTTGTTTTTATTCAATGAAAAGGTGGTTTTATTTCTTTATTTCTAGCAGTATTGTTATCCGTGAACTTATTGTTGCCTCTTAAAGGAGGTCAACTAAAGGCTGGGATGGAGATGCGGTAACTTGACGTTACCGCATCTTTCCCACATGTCAATAGTGCCACCAGGGTGCTTCACGTTGAGTCCAATACAGCTACTTGCTTGGATAGTTATTCGTCAACTTTTTATCGCGTCGATACTTCTTTTATTGTAAGACTATTACTTTGAGTAGAATGTTGCCACCTAGACTGCGTTATCCTTATCCTCGTGGCGCACATTGGTAACAGCTAGGCAAGGTAACGCAATGCCTAGACTGACTAATTTTCCAACATGATGCTTCATGCAACTTATAGATAGTTGTACATCAGGGACTTCCAACCATTGTCTTGTGAAAACTGATTTGTGAGGAAAAAATTGCCAAGTTGAAGGTTTTGTAGTAAACAAAGAACATTTATCTTTTGTTTTTAAAGTTTAAACGATCCCGATGTACAACACGTGCGGAGAAAAGCTTTTACAGTAAAAGGCTTTTAAACATATGGTCGAATTTTCATGAATTACTTGCCAATAGATGGTTTGTTGTCGCTATTGTTATTATTTGTAGATAAGTTTCAAGAAACTTTGGAGTTGGCACCCACTTAATGCCAATGTTTACACTCATCAATTTACTCGACAAACTCCCTAATTTGTTATTCTGAACTTGGCCTCCTTTTCACTTGGATGTTTTTTGTGAGATTCCGTTTTATTTATCGTATTGTGACTTTGAAAATGACAATTTATTATTGTTATAACTTAATACGTTTTGTTAAAAATTGCTATGCAAAAATACTTAATAGATATTGTTACACACAAATAAATTGACTTCAGATTTTAATGTTCATTGAAATTAGTAGATAAGTAATAAATAATTACAATAAAACAGAGAAAATTTAAAAATTTTTGGACAAATTGCACGCACATGGGATGCCAAGTTTGGAATGTAGATAACTTTTACAGTAGACTTAGTAGAAGTAGAGCTCCTTATAAAACAGTTCGTCCAGAAAAGTACTTTACCCTTCTTCACATTACTGACACATTTGAATTTAGAAATAGAAAACTTTCGAGATTGAATAATGTCAATTACGCTGTTTTTGCTTAACAACAGAACTGAAAGTAAATAATATACGTAAAAAACCGCTTAAAGGGGGTTGTAGATCTTGTTTCGCTGATTCCAAATTACGTCAATAACTCAATTTTGCAAAAAATGTCGATTACATTAGTTATGATAAGGACTTAGTTACTCTTACCATACCTACTTCTGCCGCCAAGCAGTATCGCTCACGTTACTGTGTTTCGGATTTGAAGGATAAGGGTGCTGGTGAAATTACTAACGTTGTCATAACCATAGTCATTTATTGATAACCAAATAATAATAATAATAACGTACACACTCTACATAGCCCCGCACTAGGAAAAACCCTGTGTCGCAGGTGCCATGGATATACACATAGACAACCACAAATTACACCCAAACTCTCGAGAGAAATAAATGTAGGCCATACAAATATTTCTTCCGGTCCGGGAATCTAACCTGGGACCTCTGCGTAGCAGCCCGGCATGGTAACCGATCGGCCATGGAGGCAGTTAATAAGTCTAATGAGTACAATAGTTACAAGTCACAAAATTTTAAAATTTAACGATAACGAATGTGTAATTGATTTATAAAAATAATTAATACAATAATTAAAATCTTAATAATAGTTCATAAAATAATAATAAACTACACAAAATAATAACAAAAAATACCAAAAATAAAAATATTATAAATTACAATTATGAGAAATTACTAACAATAAATTAATCAATCAATCAATTCAAGTCAAATTACTAACAATAAATTAAACAAATCAATCAATTAATAAATAACATCACACAATATTATCATCAAACGTGTAGAGTGCTTGCCACAAGACAGTAGTCGTTGACTATCGGCCAGGGTGACGGGCGCAATGGTAGTGCCTCTCAGGTCTTTGCGATTTATAACTCTTGAGTGGCATTTCAGATGTTATCGCGCCAGATTAGTTCGTCCCGTCACTCGATATCATAAAAAAGCTACCTAGACACTTTGTAAAATTCAAACATAAATTATACGCCAAGCGGTAAGCGTCGACGGGCGTCGTCGCGCACTCTCGCATTAGTGCTCCCGGGTCACAGAGTGGTCGGCGTCTGACGCCTTACTCGCCTTAAGGCCCATTTAGATGGAGAGAGTTTATCGTCTCGAAGATACGATTATCGAAAGAATATAAAAAACTTTCCTCGTCTAAACATTTGCGATTATCGACCGTCCACGTGAGCGATAATCGCCTCGCCTTTCAATATTGAACGTCTCCGTGTAGACAGAACTCGAAAGCAAAAATCGTATTTCGAGTTTCTGTGCCAGACGTTTCTACCACGAGTGCAGTGCGCGAGGGTGTTTTGATTATCACTGCTTTTCTAAGACAAGAATTAATGAAATGAGAACGAAAAAAAATTTGGATTAAGAAATGTTATAAAATTTGAAAAAAAAAAGTATATTTCTCTACAATGCAATGAACTAAATATTATCAGCAGTTCCAAATTTGAATGATTTTTGCGTCATTTTGATATGTCCATAGTCAATACCGCAGTAATCACTGAACTCGAATGGCGATTCTCGCACTCAAAACGATTCGAACCGATTTGTACGATAATCGTATGAACTTGAAAAAATGTCATACGAGATCGTGTTTAGACAAGTCGAAAACTCGTAAGCAAGAATCTCCT
>NW_020653780.1:2299172-2337450 GCF_003589595.1 Hyposmocoma kahamanoa
TCGAGGCGATTAAGTTGCTTGCGAATCTCGTATGACATAATCGTAGGCGAGATTTTAGTTCTTGCCTGAATGTAAACATTATGATACGATAATCTTATGGCGATTATTGCTTACGATAATCGCCTACGAGTTTTCGTCACGAAGCGTGCGAGAAACTCTCTCCATCTAAATGGGCCTTTAGCCGCTCGACTGCAACCAAGCGTTTGCATAACCCAAATTTGTACCTTAATAATGGGAAGATAGAGATGAATATGCTATAGGCGAAAAATATGACGCGTCGCGACGATTCGACTCTGCGCCAGTGTGAGTTGAGCCTAAGGGTTGACTTGATTTTTGAATACGTTGAGTGACTTCTACAAAAATCGATTTATGCGTATATAATGATGCACAACTGTTCTGTGTACGGTTGTAATTCGAATACGAAATACAACAGGCATTTAAAATTTCATAGATTTCCCCGTGACGCGAGGTAAGTTTTACCTATAATTTTGTGGTGCCTATTTATATAATATCTATTTATGAAAGTAAATTCTAATTCCTATGCCGCCGTAGAAATCAAAAGCATCCGAAACGATTATTTCAACTTCTATCGTAGTCTTTATAACTAGATAAGAAATATTCAATGATATTTTTAACAGTAATTTCATTATTGTGTATTAAAAATTAATAATTATTGTTAATAAATGATTACGTTATAATAATAATCACATTTTTTTGCGATATATGACAAACTGACAACCCACGGACATCTGCGCACGAGGGGCGGCGGTACCGCACGAACTTCAAAGGCGTTGCGCTACTGCACAGAAGATATTGTAATACTGCGGTATTACAGTGTTACGGCTTTGAAGGCTAATGGTGAAATTACAGGCAAATTGGACTTTTCAACTTATGTCTCAGGCGCTCTGAAAGTTCTGAGTGGTATTGCAATTGCTAGGGATTGGCGTGTCGTTTACCGTCAAGCGCACGACTTGTTCATCCCATCACTTGGTATTTTAAAAAATCCACATTTCTCTATATTAGAATATTCTAGCAAAAGCAAACTTATTCCTTTAAGCGACGCTCAAAAAAGTTATCGTCGTTATAACATAATCTCATATTCAAAATCGAAACTCCTCCTTTCTAAGGGGAAATGTTTTCTCGATGGGCTTAGCAGTGCATTTAAAAAGTACAAAGTTGCATAGTTGCGAAATAGAGAAAATAGGTCGAAAACAGATTCAATACAGTTCATCAACAGCTATTAAAACTTGTATTCAAATTGAAGATAGAACCAATCATATTCAATTCATCTCTGTCCCACTGTACAGTGCCGGATCGTGGCTAACAGTGGCCCTGCAGCAAGGTATCCAAAAAAATTTTCTATATGGTAAATATTTTTTGTCCATTCCTGACATACAATTTCCAAGTTACCTGACGCAACGAGCTTTCTCGGCGTTAGCGCATTTTCTACCTTCTATGTTCATATCGATACTGGAAAGGCAAAACGTCAACGTGCATTTGGAACATATTATAGGGAGCTATTGGAAAAAAAATTTTTAAGAAAAGAAAATCATAATTGTAATTTTATTTGTTATACGGAAACGCTGAAACTTTCTTATTTTCCATATAACAAATAAAATTAGAGTCATGTTACCTTTCCAGTGTCTATATGATTACCATTACCATTGGAGGATTGCACTACTAAGTCATTTACGATACATATTCTGTTTTCTGATCATCATTCGCTTTGAAGAAAGAAAACATCGCGATGCAAGTGTACTAATTGCAGCTCTTCAATTACTTGAGAAGTCTTCAATCCTCATTGGATCAGCGCAGTGAACAACGACCTATCAACCCTTCCTTAAATTGGTTCCCCCATAAAATATCAAACGTACTTTTATAATACTCTACATACATACATACTTCGTCTTTGTGGCTTGATTATGAATACGTAAATATGTATTTATAGTATGCCATGTAGTAATGTTTACAAACCTACTTACCTAAACATTTTAGTTCTTATTCACATGGCCTTTAACATAGTCCTATTTACGGCACTGTTACTGTACCTTGTTAATAGCTCTCGATTTGTATTGACCGCCACTAGTTCATTATTTATTCTTAACTTATCAACTTCCGTGAAAATATCACGGGTGAATATTGAATGTCAGAATCAGGTCACGGAAAATTTATGAGAGATTCAGATTCCACTATTTGAAAATAAAACACATTATGTTTCTTATATCAAGAAATATGTTTTTTTAAACGTTAAAGGGAGTCAATCATTGCGTAATTTTCTAGTTATATTTTCGTTCGGTGATGTGATCGATTCACTATTCATTGTCACTTTCCAACTTCGAAAAATTTACGAGAGATACGGACTTGTATATTTCAAAACAAAGAACATTTTCGAGTTCTTAGGTTTTCGCGATTGTTACATATAGGAAATGAAACTATTTTTCCGGGTTTAAATCGCGTCAACCGTATCAACCGTGACCATGGGACCTGTAAAGGGCCCGAAACGTCGGTTTGTTTGAAAAAACAAATATACGCGATTTAAATCCGGAAAAATAGTTTCATTTCCTATAAAGAACATTTTGTTTCTTTTACCTTGGTACTCGT
Organism: Hyposmocoma kahamanoa; assembly: GCF_003589595.1. Taxonomy (NCBI): domain Eukaryota; kingdom Metazoa; phylum Arthropoda; class Insecta; order Lepidoptera; family Cosmopterigidae; genus Hyposmocoma; species Hyposmocoma kahamanoa. Next base: position 2,301,774 of record NW_020653780.1, read on the forward strand.
AAAATAAACACTCTACCCACACTTTAAATACCCCCGGGGGCAAAAACTGTGTAATTTCCTGGTCATATTTTTATCGGTGACTCAGTTATGTCATCAACTTCTAAATATCCGTCTAAAAGGTACATAGTTATATAGTTACTAACATTTATAACTTTCTTGTTAGTAATAAGTTCACAAAATAATTACTTCTAACTAAAATTTTGGCTTAGAACAAATGTTGTAGTGTAATAGCAAACATTAATTTATTTTCCAAAGTATATTACTTATACTCACAATTTGATCAACATTTCCTTGTTATGCCTTATACTTTCCGTATTCTAATTCATCATTGTCACTTATCTTGTCTACCACTTAAAACTTTAACAAAGCCTCTTTACACCATGTATAATTCAACTACGTAAGTATTTCGGCGCCTACGTAAAAATCCTTGCTGGTTGCTTTGTTATGTTAATCTTCCGGAACCTTTGAGAAAACGTTAGAATATTTTCCTAAGCTTCAACATCCCCTGACACTGTGCTCAGTGAAGACGAAATGACAATAAAGTTACGAGTTTGTTCCTCGGGACCAATAAATGAGACATTTTCACCACCAACTGTTTACTTAGGATTCTTGCGAAATTAGTTAAGTCACTTCCCAACTTTTCGTTTTGAAACGTATTTACTTATTTTGTTGCTTCAAATTCAGATTATCATGGCTTTAATAATAATTTGTTATTCTAATCACGTTCATTTACATCATCCACGTGTAAAAATCTCATTAAGAAATCTGAAGTGTTCTTTACAAATCCGTCGCTTTTGAAATAACTAATTTAAGCGTACAATTACTGATCACAAAACAGGTTGCTCAAAAGTTTGAAATTTCATGGGGTGAGGGTAGATACTGAACAATTTCTAAGGTTTGTATATCCAATATGCAAACAAAATTTTCAACTTTCTGTAAGAATTGTCCGATCAGTTAACAATGTTGTTTAGAAATAATATGAGTTAAGAAATGGAACTATTTTTCCAGATTTAAATCGCGTATATTTGTTTTTTCAAACAAACTGCCGTTAAATCCGTTTAAATCCGGAAAAATACTTTCATTTCCTATGTGTAACAACGCGAAAACCTAAGAAATCGATAACAATATGAGTTCTCTGAAGAACGTTGTTCAACATCAAGCCCCCAGTAAAATGACAAATGAACGTTTTTGATACTCTGCACAGGTGCTTTGTTTTATCTGTATCATACGGGATTCTGTAATTGATGACTAAAATAACAGTTTTTTTTGTGTTATCAAGCGACGGAACGAACAAGTCTTGCACCTGTTGGTAAGCAACACGCCTATCCATGACAGTTGCAGTGACACTCAGAGCTGTAAATCGTAAAGATGAGGGGCACTGTCACTACTTCCGTCACTCTGCGACATTGATAAGTCCCATGTGCCTATAATTTCACAAGAATCCTAAAGAAGTTTGCGGACTGCATCCGATTTGTATTCTTTCCGAATCCGAGATTATACGAATCTAGAAAACACGGACCCACTTTGGATGTCGCTTGTGCACATAGTCCGAACCAAGAAAATACGATTATCGCTTGTACACCTAATAATATATAAAATGAGGATATAAAATGATCCCTGTGACATTTCGAATACGTGGTGCGTAAACACTGCCCGATGACAGACATAAGTAAGGTGGCAGTTCTTCCCTGGACGAACTCTTTCACAAGGAACTCCACTGTCACTAATATATTATCAAATTATATAAATAAATATATAAAACATTACGTGACATTATTATTCGAGAAACATTTTAAAATAAAGTTGAGCATTAGCGCCCGTATTTGTTCCATAATAAAGCTTTGTGACAGATGCTTCGCCTTCCACTGGATTTACTTTACGCAGAATATATATTATAATGCCAAACATTTTACATAATTAAAATAATATAGGCAAATGACTATGACAAAATAAAATAAAATAAAGAAAATAATCTTACCATTTCTGCCGCCAAGCGGTAATGTGAGCTTTACTGTGTTCCGGTTTTGAAGGCTAAGGGTATTGATGAAATTACACGCACATGGGTCTTGTCAACTTCATGTCCTAGTGAGTGGACCTACAGTTATTACGACAACTAGCAACTTTCAAGCCTTCTATCTAGCGACATTTGCTTTTTTTTATAATATTATAAGACGAGACGAATAAATCGTGCACCTGGTGGTAAGCGACACGCCTATCCATAACAGTTGCAGTGCCACTCATAGCTTTAAACCATAAGGATCTTGTGAGCACTGCCTCAAGTAGCTCTGCTGTTACTGCCGTCACCCTGAGACCTAAGTTGACAAGTCAGACATATACCTGTAATTTCACCAGCACCGTTAGTTACCCTTCAAAACAGGAACACAATAAGATAAGCAGATAAGCAGAAATAGATAAACTGGCAGTACTTCCCTGGACCTGGAATTCTTCCACAAGGAGCTCACTGTTGCTCAACTATCCTACTTTATCCTTGAAAAACCATGAATTGTACTTATCTTGAAAAATAGATGTCGGTAGTGTATTCCTACACTAGGAAGGATGAAACAAAATTTGGCATATAAATAGCGATGTAAAATAATGTCAGTTGGTATCATAACAATTAGTTTCCCATTGCGGGGGAATACAGTCTCTCCCAAATTAATATTTTAGACCATGGGAGAAGCGAGAGTCTAAATTAGATATCTGAAATAATAATAATAAACAAGTTATTACCAGTTCGCCTCGCAAACAAGTTGAGGCGGCAAAAAGCGGTCCTGCTCGGATACGGCACGTATTGTTCACCGGCTCTTGAACTTGAGTCCCTGACCCCCGACTGTGGCATTACCGGGCAATACCGCCTCTTCCATTTAAAAATTAAAAATTAATCTTTTCAGCCAGAGTCTACAATGTTAATAACAAATCATTGACGACTTTGAATGTGTTAATATTTTAGAAGGATTTCACCGCTCAAATCATTGTGATGACGACTGTACCTTTCAACTGTTAGTGCTGCAGTCATGACTAACATAAATTGTCTGTAGCATATTCACGTAATTTTGTTTTTGTAAAGCAAATTAACTAGCAGAAACCGTCCATTAGCGTAACGGTAGAATGCTAATACAATAGGCAGTTTGGGTAAAAAACAGTTTTGTTTTTCCCAAACTAAAAGGCAGAAATAAGTATAATCCATCACACAAATGGAGAAAGTTCGCCAACACGAAAATTCGTACGACTGTCGTTCCCATAAAGGACCGAGATGTCTTCTTTTACCAGTAATAATTTGCATAACAGGAGGAAATTGGATTCATAAATAAGGTATTAAAGGTGTCGGCCTCGTATAAATCTCGAACGACCTCAGGTCCAGTGTTCTGACGTTTTTATTCAATATTATAGACTGAAAAATGGACTTTAATCAAGTTAGTCTATCATGATTTACGACATGATTAAATTCCTTGCTGAAATAATTACCATTGCAGCATTTTTACCATCATGGTAAGGTACCACCTTGTAAAGTTCAGATAGAAACAAGTTAAATGATCACTATATACTACATCTTGTTTCGAGTTTTTAGGTTTTTGCAATTGTTACCCATAGAAAATGAAACTAGTTTTCCGGATCTAAATCGTGTTTATTTGTTTTTCCAAAGAAATAAATGGTTTGGTTAACAATTTAGAACTGAAAAAATAGTTTAATTTCATATAATTACACTTTTATTTCACAGTTGTTTATATAGGAATAAAGTATTTATTAGATAGTCTGGTTCTACCCAAAAGTTGTACCAAGAATATTTTGTAGGAGGCAGTTGTCAATTATTTTTACAAAATCGAGTTTTGACTTTTCTTATAATACCAAGTAACGGGACGATCAAATCGTGCGCCTGATAGTAAGCGACACGCCTATCCACAACAGTTGCTGTGCCACTCAGAGCCTTAAATCTTAAAGATCTTAGGGGCACTTTTTTGACAAGTCTCATGAGTGTGTAATTTTACCAGCGCCCTTACCTTTCCAAATCGGTAATGCACACATTAATGCTTGGCGGTAGAAATAGGTATTGCCTATTGGAATACCTCGCAACACAGTCGCCATAGTAGGTTGGTTGTTGTAGCCTCTCAAGCAGACAGTCGTGAGTTCGAATTCCGACTTGTACTTCAGAGTTTTCGGAATTTATTTGCGGAATTGAATTTGAAATAAACCATGAGCTTTTCAGTGAAAACATCGTGAGGATACCTGCACACATCTGCAAAGCATGTTAATGATGTGTGTGAAGGTTCCAATCCGCATTCGGCCCGCGTTGCAACTATGTACAGCATTGTGAGAATAGGCTGTGACCAGCAGTGGGACTGTATATAGGCTAACTAATATTTTGACTGCCTCCGTGGCCGAACGGTTACCACGCAGAGGTCCCAGGTTCGATTCCCGGGCCAGGAGAAATGTTTGTATGGCTTACATTTATTTCTCTCGTGAGTTTGGGTGTAATTTTGTGGTTGTCTATGTGTGTGTCCATGGCACCCGCGACACAGGGTTTCCCTAGTGCGGGGCTATGTTGAGTGTGTGCGTTATTATATTATTAATATTATTATTTGAAACACTAAGAAGAAAATGAACAAGGTTCTAAAATCCTGTAGTAGCGGCTCAGGAAGCCTAAAAATTCAGTATAAAGATCTAAAGACAAACACATAGGAGAATTTCGACAACTCGATAGTTTGACTCGTAGTTCAGTTGGTAAGACTAATACTACGGAGCAGTATGGTTGTGGGTTCAAATGCCATCGGGTCGAAAAAGTTTTACCATATGTTCGATCTTTGTATTAATAATCATATTGAAACACCAATTTAAAAAAAAACAAGAAACTAAAATGATGTAGTATAAAATGTTGGTATTGGTTGCAAAGATACTGTGCTCTTCTCCGCTTTGCTTTCCTAGATAATGGATCTTAGCTTAAAGTTTCTATATTTTCCTGTAGCTTTGTTCAGGAAACTTAAACACTACTTCGTGGGGAACAGGTAAGGACGTAATTTAAGTCCAGTTTTAACTAAGTTGTGACTAAGCAGCTCTAGTAAGTATCACTATGTAGAATACTGGACTTAGTAAGCTTTTAATGCTTAGATGTACATTGGTTAAAGCCAGTTTCCCCGTTTTAGCTTTCGACATCTCAGGAGTTAAGCCAAACGTGACGTTTAGTTTGGTTTTAGTTAGCTTCATTGGAATATAATAAATAACGGAGTTAATTATTATGCTTTTGTTAATTATGTTTATTTCACTTTGAACTCTTCAAAAATAAAATAATATATGAACCTAGTAAGATTTTTCGCAAATTGTGCGGTCGCCATTTACACGACACATAAAAATTTTAATATGAATTATGCCAATATTCTGTTATTTGAGGGGTATATGCAAAGCACACACATTACATAAACTACAAAGACAGAACAAACAATGAATTCAATAATTAAAACGAACAAAAACAGGATTTTACAAACAACAAATACAAAAATCAAAATCAACTTATAATAGAAAAATGTATCATGTGTGCTGCCGTGGTGCATAGGACGCAGCTCAGCGTACAACTGTCGCAAAAACGACGCGCTGATTTTCAGCTACCTCCCGAAAAGTTACGCGGAACATTAAAATGTGAAAAAAAATAGATTGTTGTCTGTGCAAATTAGTGTGTGTTAGTGTGTGTTTTTCTCTCATGAGTTTGGGTGTAATTTTTGGTTGTCTATGTGTGTCCCCATGGCACCCGCGATGCAGGTGTTTCCTAGTGCGTAGCTTAAAAAATAAAATTAAAAAAGCAATATATGTACTTCATCGCAATGATACGTTACGTATGTATTATAGTGCTGGGCGTGTATAATAAGACTGATGCGAGTAAAGGAATGCGAAATAAACTTGTTAAGAAAGATAGGAGGTTAGAGGCTGTATATGGACCTGGATAGTCTTGTCGCAATATCAATAATGTTATTGTATAATAAATTATATATTTACAATGCCAGTCCTTGAATGTTAGACATACAAAAGATTATCGGCCATATTTTATTTATTCGGCCATATGCGACAAAATGTCACATAGAAGTGTGACAGAAATAATGCTCTACTAATCCGAAAAACGCCGATCGTCTTTTTCTACAGCTCGACGCGTAATTTATATGGTTTCATATTGTATATTTTTGGGGACTAGTAGTATTCTTTATCATTCTTACAATAAGTAAATAGGTTAATTCATGAACACACGGTAGGATGCGTTTAATTGTTAAGGTCAGGTGGGGTAAGAGGAATACCGGGGTAGAGAGACTTGAGGGCAAACTCATAATTTAGCATTATAGTCTCTCAGTCGATAAAACAGACAAACTAGTTTAAATGATTTTAAAGAGATGTCGCTACGATGTTCTAAATTCAAAAAGTAGAGAAAAAAATTTTACTGTAGTGAAATCTTACGAACACGAACAGGAAAAGCGCAAGGTACTTCTTCTAGACAGTCGAAAAAAGGATATTTCACGGCGCTTTGCTTAGGTGGCGAAAACTGGCTAACATTGTGTAGGTAATAGCACCATGATTTACGTGTTTATAATTAATTTGACTGTTATATAATATTCATATACAATTTTAATTCATAATTATATTATTAATATATTTATAAATTGAATCTAAATTATTATATACATATACATGTAAAATAAAGAAAAAATATTGAGCAACATGGAAATGGAGTCAGCGAGTTTGTTATACCATCAGCGGCACCTTCTAGGTTGTAGCTGAAAATCAGCGGTTTGTTCCTGAGTAAACGCCGACGCAGAGCTATGGTTCTTTTGCTACTGCACACATACATAACTGGGTGTCAGGTAGTGCTCCGACTGTGCTGTTTTTTTTTATTATATTACATATTCTTCTCTTATGTCACATACATCTGTGTTTGTGGACCCAAATAAACATTTTATCTATTTATACACCTTTATAAGAAATACGATAACTGTTCTTGTTAACTGAAACGTTAGCACGTTTTCGGCAAATACGTCGTAAGTATAGAATTTAGCATAATGGTTGTTAAAACATATAAAGCTGAGAAACAAAGACAAGTTTAGTGTACTTCAAAATGCTTATAAGACTTTATCTGTACTTCCTAAAGCTCAAAAGATTCGACTTAAAATAAAATATGTTCCTCTTACCGTGGTTAGAAACCTGATACTAGTGATAATCATTTAATTATAAAACAAGTTGAATTCAGAATCTCGTTTCGTAAAACGTCTACTTTAGGTCTCATTTCACCTTAAGTTTGAAAAAGCGGGAGTTTTATTTACTGATGGATTGTTTTCCGCTTTTGTTTTTTAATTGATAATGAAAACAGAAGATGTCACCTGTAGTAAATTATGGGGCTCGAAAGACAATTACTAAACCTAGCCCGATAAAAAAATCACAAAATTCCGCAAAATTTTAATTTTTGCTACGTTCGTCTACGGAATAATCTCAGTACAGAGTAGGCACTAAAAAAATCGACCTCAAAAGTTCGTGGAATTACATCTGTTTGCCAAGTTTTACTGAAATCGGTTACTGGACCGTGCTGTAAAACCGGATTCATTCCCTAGTTTGCCACCCTTAGAGGTTAAGTATTTTCTCCAAATGTAAATAGGACCAAATACTAAGGAAACCTCTTTCCAACAACAAAACAATCATCAAATTCGATCCACAAACCGAGTTTTCGCGTAACGTACATACAAAAAAATTCAGTCGAATTTCCTTTTCTTTTTCAAGTCGATTAATAAAATAAAAAATGTATGTCTGTTACACCGAGACAGGTGTTATTGTGTATATATGTATCAAAATTGTCTACTGGCTCAATCAACTCACATTTTCATACTGAAAGTGCTTCGTTTTTCAATAGCTCAACTAACCCTAAACGTGCTTATTAATGGTAAAAGTCAGTGGTGGGCGGAGGCTTCGTACCTTTTAGCAAAACGACCTTTAGTATGTAGCTTGTATGGGGTGCCATTAACGTTGTGACGTCACAGAGAAGCTTTGCCGTTTCTAATCCTGATTTTTGTACGCCTGGTACAATTAACCATATTCATTTTTCACCGAATTTCAGTACTGTTTGCTTATTGAAATATCACTTAATTTTTGTTTTTGACACAAGATCGAGCCATAGTAATTTTTGTTAATATTTTTTCAAACGGCAGATAAAGAAGCCTTTTTGACATCCACTCAAATAGCACAAATTCCAAACGAAAGTACTCGGCCATTCCTCAGCCGACACGCATGAAATTTGAAACTGGCATTAAAAATGCTATTTTACAAGTCGCGACTTTAGGATTTCGAATTTCGACAAATTTTGAATTTCGACCTTTTACTTATGATAATTGATGTCGAATATGAACATGTAAAATCTATGGGAAAAAATATTCAAATTTAAAATATTTGCGCGCGTAAATGTAGCAGAGAATCCACATTCTGCCTAATAATTTATACAGGATAAAACGAACGGAGAATATAATTAATGTCTGCCAAAGTGTTATCTTATCTCTCAAGGTTTAATGATAATTTTTTATCCAAATTTTTGGTAAATACTTTTTACGTAGTTACACTCAGCCACAACTTAAATGCGTATATGGTTATATTGTTGAACGCTATTTAAATTACGTAAGGTATAATTTTGAACAAAGAATTTCTTTACATTGTATTTTTCAAATAATTTAATTACATTTTCATATTTGCTGTTTTTAATGCTGGCAACAATATTAATTTTCATTTAGATGACAAATTCCTTATTCTAAATAAAGCTAAGAGATACGTGACAAAAATAGTACATTTTAATTTAAATTCCTTTATTGAAATAGCTGGGGAATAAACATCGTACACAAAAAATAGCAAAGGACAATTTTGTAAGACTTTGTTTTCTAAATTTCGGAGTTACAACCATGGAAACTCACCTTGGAATGTGTAAAAGTTACTTAAGTAATAAAATATAATACCAAGTAATATTACAAATTTAAAAATAAAGCCCACCGTTCAGGACAGCATTACGTTTTCTTAATTTTTTTTTTCAGTATACACAACTATTTTTTAAAGAATGTAAAACTTTATTCAAACAAATCAAAGTTGCGGGCCTTTTATAGATCCCATGGTGACGGTGACCCGAGATATTAAAGTCGTCAACATTAGACATAACTAATATTTTTAGCAGCACTAGGGCTCCTTGTGAAAGAGTTCGTCCAGGGAAGTACCACCTTACTTATTTCTGCCGTCAAGCAGTAATGTAAAGGTACTGGTGAAATTACGGGCACATGGGACTTGTCAACTTATGTCTCAGGGTGACGGGCGAAAAGGCAGTGGCCCTCTGATCTTTGTGATAACCTTAAGATAGGAATTTAAGAGTTGGAAAGAATATGCAAAAGATGACTATACCATCGCCGTGAGCTAGGGGCATGTTAAAGACTTGAAATATTGCCTTGTTTGTTTGGGAAAACAAATATAGGGTGATGGTACCATATAGTGATTGCTATTATTTGAAAGTTAAAAAAATTACTGAATATTCTAAACTAACTAAAATACTGACTAAATTTTCTTGTTTATGAATGGGTAAGTAAATATATATAAATAAAAATAATCGCATTGTTCGCAATAAGATTCACTCAGTATTTTTATTTTCTCAATTCCACAATTTTGATTTCATGTGCGTTGAATTGAATGAGCTGAATTTTACAGTATTTTATCATTTTAGCCATGGTTTGACCTACCGCCTCTCAAACAAATGCCGTGGGTTCGAATCCGAGCTTGCAACTCTGAGTTTCTCGAAATTTATTTTTATTTTTTTTTTATTTTTTTTTATTAGAGCTTTTCGGTGAAGGAAAACATCGTGATGACATCTACATGTCTAAGAAGGTTCATAACTCTCGGAAAAGATGTGAAGTTCCCAATACAGTGGTGGGCTATGGTCTAAACCCTTTTGTAGCCTTTAGTAGCAGTAGAGCTCGTCCAGGCTTGTGATAGAGTTCGTCCAGGGTAATACTGCCACTTTACCTATTTCTGCTGCCAAGCAGTTATGTCAGCATTGTAGTGTTTCAGTCTTGAATGGTAAGGATGCTGGTGAAATTACAGGCACATGGGACTTCTCGCTTCATAAAGCGAGAAGTCCCATGTGCCTGAGACACAGTCTCAGGGTGACGGGTGCAGTGGTAGTGCTCGTCACATCTTTGCAATTGAAAGGTCTGAGTGGCACTGTAACTGTTATGGACAGGAAGCTTACCATCAAGGGCACGACTTAAAAAATCCCCTAACCTGCAAGGAGTCCCGTGCCCAGCTGTGAAACGTATAAATAGGTTGATGATGATGATTTCTTTTAGAACGATGCTTTTATTGGTACAGTACCTTTAATATTATTTTCACGTTAAAAATCTCCCACTTGAACATCTTAATATTCCACAAAAATAATTTAGAAACAATAACATTTATTACACGTACGTGGAATTCACTGCTGCGTACATGTGTGTCTTGCTCAAAACTTTATTTTTGTAAATAACGAATTCACAAAATAATAATGTAAAGGGTAGACGGTCCTTTTAACATTCGTTATTAAAGCCCCTACTTAATTCTAGGTTTGTAAAAGCTTCTGAAAGCTTTTAGAGACCTAGAATTGAGTAAGTCTTAATAAAACTGATTCCATTATACTGAGATGTTCCCCGAAAGATGTTTTTACACAGGGTGCCAACAAATTACGACTTTCAAATTAGATAATCGCAATAAGTTTATTTTAATTATTGAGAAATTTAAGAAAACTTGGAAAGTTAATTGTTGATAACAATACTTAGTGATTAAAACCTCTACATTCCGAAATCTTTAAATGTAACTGATCATTTCATTATGAAAATATAACAGTACATTGTGTATTAAGGATGATAAACAAGAAATTAGTAACGAGGGATCCTAGAAGAAGTCCGAAGCCGAATGCTGAGGGCTTTAATAACTCGAGTTTTGTATTTTTTTACCGTCGGTAATACACACAATGTTTTTCATTATATTTGCGAGGAAATAAACACAATGTTTATTTGTTTTTGAATAAATGTGGTTCACAACACAACAACGACGGATTTTGCAAATAGCTGGTTCTTTGTTTTTTTTTTGTCAACAGTTGGCCAGCTAGCTATTCTTCCATAGATAATTCAACTCGAACTAAAATATTGTAAAAACCAAAGATGCATAGAGCCATGATGAACTGTAAAAAAATTTGGTGAATTTTTATACATAATATAATTAAAATCAAATAAAAGACTATCTTAATAATAATTATTTATGTTTCTGAATTGTAATGAAATTTCTGTTTAGATAACATTTTAAGCGAATGTTTTAATTTTAGACTTAAGTAACCTTGCTTGAACTTGAACCTGACCTATGTCGTACTGCAAAGTAAAAAAGTCCTCTTACCGATCATGGCTGTAATGGGAAGAAAAAAAATAGTATTTACGAGGAAGTATGACGAAAAGAATGTTAATGTCATTGTATTTCTTCATTTGTTTCTAAATACTCAGATCAGGGGGTTAGCATAACCTCTTAAAAATTGTGTTGCTGTAGCTTTACACTGACTTTTTGTACATAACGCGCGAAAAATATGTTTACTACAGGGTTTAAATTCAGTTGTAGGTATATACAGCATGGTTTTAGCACATAGCTGCCTATACTGCCGTCCTAATTCAAGAGAACCCATGTCACTTTTATGCGTTTTGAAAACAGGCAGTGTTAGTTTTTGCTTCACAGCTCCTTTAAAAAATGGAGCGAAAGATAGGATTTTCTCAAACAAAGCGGAGAGTTTTGATATGAATGTGGTAGTGAAATATGAATTTGCTTTCAGAATATTTAATTTGAAAAATGATAACTGTCTTTTTAACTTAACAATTAAAGGAAATTAAACTACAAATAGGATTCTAGTCCAACTTAAGTCCATATATCGCAGTAATTTATAATTTCATTTTTATATTTCAGAATATCATTAAATTTGTTCACTATCTAGTATTTCTGCGTTTTTTTTTTAGAAATTTAATGGTAATTAATTGGATTCAGGTGAATCTTTACAAAACTTCAGTCTATTATTAATCATGATAGGTTCTAAGTCCTTAAAGAGGTTTTTTATTTTTTCCTTAGAAATCCGCATACCTTTGCGTTTGTTAATAATATTTGTAGGCCCAGGTAACTCATTTCCCTTTACAATTTTCGCCTATAGAAAACTGACCGCAGAAGTTTCACCTTCGGAGGATAAAGAGGACATAGATAGGTAGCTTTGTGAAGTTTCATTCACTCGATTCGCGTACCACGACGCGACTTTTGACAACTAGTATTATTGTGGATTCAATATTTTTTTATAACTTTTTTTGCGTAGTAAAACTAATATTTCAAAAGTGTTTCAAGAGTGTTCTGGTTTGTACTTTAAATTTATTCTTTTGATGCAAACTGTTTACTCTAATATTGTGTCTGTACCTAATTTCTTAGCACATTATATGTATTTATGTTAACGATTTAAATACCTGTAAAGGTATTATCAACGATGTTGACGTATATATGAGAGCGCTTCTGAGTTAGAGTGTCACACGGAATTTCAATGTTATATGTTTGATTGGCGTGACGAAAAATTTAATACAAGGTTATTTAGTAAAAGAAAATTCAGTAAAATAAACCTAATTTAAATTAATGTTGTCTATTAAAAAAGACAACTGTCGTAAAGTTACCATCTTTAGCTGAGCTGCGACATTTTTAGCTGATTAGATACTTGTGATGATGGATTAGATTTACACGGCATGTTGAGTATGGCCTTCAACATCAAAGTGTGTAAAACTGATTTTGCTCAGCGGTGCCATAAAAGTATAATCTGGCGAGCGTTTTCCACTCAAACGTTAAAAAAGGTTGAATAAATGCTTTAAAATAGTTTAATTATCTTTTGGATTTTAAGGTCAAAATACACTTCATCGTCTAAGGCATAAGGCTACATTTCTTTAAACAAGAAATGAAAAAACATCCAATTTTATAAAAAAACAATATAATATAGAACATATGTTCTATTCAAAATATATATGTATACATTTCTTTTAATGCAAAATAACAAAAGAGTCGCGCCGCAGCGCGGCACCGTAATACGTAACCTATCGTCGGCTCGGTAGCTTGTGCCGCCATACGCCATGCAAACTGTAACATACTTTATTTTGTAAGTTTTTTACTACCATGATATTCAATTATTTTTCATGATATTAAAATATCGTGACACTTATTAAACTTAAAAATTACAATTGTAGCGACATCTTTAGTCAGCTGCTGGTAGCTGTAAAGGTACCTAGTTGAGTGAAGAAATAGATTTCTCACAGATGGCGCTATGGCAAAAAGGCTTAAAACTAAAAAAAATTAACAAAAATGTGCAACACGTTTGGCAGAGCGTCTAGCACAGTTTGCTGGAAGGCGTTGATCGAATCCAGACGATCGCAGGAATTTTTCTTAGTGTTTGATGTTTGTATTAATTATCGTAATTTATCTTTTAATAATAAGGTCACGCTGCGTAGCACGAATTGTAAAGGTAACAATGCAATGTAGAACTTCGATTTCTAATTAATAAAGTGAGTTTTTGTTTGCACCGAAGAAAACAAAAGAGCAAAGCGGCGTCTCGACTTATCTTCAGCAACTTTACTCTTTTATTATTTTCCATACAAATAAATATTCACCTTTAGTAGAAACGAAGTTTTAAATTACAATGTGCAACTTTAAATCCAAAATACAATTTTGTTTCTACTAAAAATGCTGTATTTTATAAGTAAAAAATAATTTTTTGTAGTTAAAAAGTAATTGTAAATTACTCGAAAGATGGCAAAAGATATTACACATCCACATTCATTCATTTTTTAAACGTTTTTCATTTTTATATTTTGACATCGCACGGACTTTTTGGTCAAAACAGTATTATCGTAATTTTGGGCCGAAAAGAATCCAACAATATGCAAAGAAACATTTTGTACATGTTTTCAGAGAAAGAGAAGCAATTCTTCATATCATTAAAAGGTTTACTTATAATCCAACATATTTAAAGAAACGTAAGTATTGAAATATAAAAAATACTCATGAAAACAATTTCAAACTGCCGCCATAGACAGCAATATTAATATCAAATACCTTACAGGATATTAGCCTGAGAACTGTTAAATACGTATTATATTATATACGTGCAAAAGTAGTCGATCAATAGATTCATAATACTTAATTCAACACACAAGCTCTGAACTAACCGCTAAGTAAGGGCGCGTTCCCATTATGTCGCGACGACAGTTAGTTGTGTAGTTTAAAGTGTCGTGGCTTGTATTTGAAATGAAGTTATTCACATAGAACAACATGATTAACTGTCGTTCACAATTTTTTGACGTTACCACGATAGACTGTCGTGACAGTCGTCTGACGATAAATAAAACGTCACGATAAAAATGTGATGACGGATAATCGCAGCTTCAAACGATTCTGTCGTGCAAACGACAAAGCGGCTGCCGTGAACCGATAAATTGTCGTCATGATCTAGTGGGAACAGCTGGACACGGCAGTGGTTCAACGATAAAATAAACGTCCACGACACAGTCACGACAGAAAGTCGTGAAATGGGAACAGGCTAGACGCGACAGTCGTCCAATGACAAATAAAACGTTATGACATAATGAGAGCGCGCCTTAACAGACGATAAAGGAGGCACCACATGTGAGACCAAAAGAAGGAGAAATTGGAAAGATGAAAGCAGTCTAACGCAGGGCGGACCTAACACACCAAATAAACCACAAAAACACAACTGCTCATGGTCCATGAATCCATTGCACGTTGCAAAAGGTTGCAAAAAGTAAAAATGATAAAATATTATACATTTCCTTAGATGCATTTCAACAGACTAAACCAGGTGTAACATGTTTTTTAATTATGTCACATGGGCAGTCAGTCAGTTATACGGGTCAGTTTTAACGATAATCATTGTAAAATGTGAAGTAACTAGATGTCAAAATATTATTTATAATTTGAATAACGTCAAAATAAATATACAAATGTCAAAACTTAGCCAATGAAGTTAGGAATCTGACTAAATTCGAGCATTGTATTTGTTTAGTACATTGATTGTTTAATAGATTTTTAAATTGCACCAGCCGTTTCTCAGACTTTAATACTTCAGATATAATATGTACGTTATACTTACATCTAGTTTGGCAGTGACATTAAACGCATGGAGTACTATACATCGGCCTACTAAAGCACATAAGTCAAATTCATTCGGTACAACTTAAATACTATTGACGTTTTTTTCAACTTTACCATTCTCTTCACATTTTCCGATACAATAAACAACATGGAGCAACAAACTTTATATTAATGGATATATAAATAAAGATGAAGGTCAAGTACAAGCTTTCACATAAGGAAATATAAAAACTAAAATATAGGTACGGATGCAAAACGAGGATACATATACCTACAAGAAGATAAACGTATACAATCACAGAAATCTAAGTAATTTAGAATTCTGTGGAGCTTTTTGTGAAACAGTTCGTCCAGGGAAATAATGCTATCTCATCTATTTTTGCCGTCATCTGTAATATGAGTATTACTGCGTTCCGGCTTTGGAGGTGCTGGTGAAATTACAGACACGTGGGACTGGGAAGGGTGAAGGATGCATTAGCAGTACTCCTCAGATCTTTTGCAATATAAAGCTCTGAGTGGCACTGCAACTGCAATGTACAGACGTGTCGCTTACCACCAGGCGCACGACTTATTCATCCCATCACTTGGTACCATAAAAAAAAAAAATTATACCCATACCTGACTTTTTTTCTTATATGGAAGGCTGTGCTTGACCTTCACGTATATTTACGTAAATCTGTTTTGCTGTTATAAATGTGAGTTTCTACTGATGTCTACAAATCGTAGAAAGTTTTCACAGTCAGGCAACTCTTTATTCTGTTTACTGTTTTGAAACAACACTCTCAGACATCCTTCGCTCCATCACTGCTGACTTCGTGATGCAAAAATATATGTCCTCCAAAATTAGTTTCGACAACTACTACTTAGTGTTTTTTTCTAGTCTTAGGCCCTTTCTTATATAATAAAATAAATAAATCTTCACTTTTTGCTCTCTCCAAATAGAAGAAACTGTAATACAAAAAACTATGATGAAATTATATGTACTATATTTCCTCAATACTCTTATAGTCAATACCACTAACATGACTTCCATAACAACAACGGGTTGGGTGCCAAGGGGCCTAGTATGAGCTCTTAGAGCAATCCTATTTAAGCCTGTAAGTTGAATCGCCTGTCAAATTCGTACTATGACCTCACAAAAATAATTCACTATCCATGCAGTTTCGTTTCCCGTTCGAAATCCGTTCACCTTGTCTTTCATAGCAAAATCGTATCATGACGTGCCATTTGCCATGCAAGTGGCGGCCTCATCTGTAATGAAAGGGAGGAGGAGCTTGAACGCTCCCAGGATAGTACATTTGTTTATTTCTTTCATATGATTTAGTATGTAGTTCTATCTCGCTCTTGTTAGATGTCAGCTAGCCAGCCAGAGACAATAATTAACGTTTAAAAAGTAAAACTCATCATCCTGTCATGCCATTACCGTTCAACTTTGTGAAGGTCATGATACGAATTTAAGCAATTCAGTTTTACCACGTCAAGTGAATTGAATGGAACTTGGCTGGCTTGCTTATGAGCTCGTAGTATGGAGACCCATATTAGAAGCACTGCTTAGTTAGGGCTCCAGCCGTCCACAATACATTACTCTAAGCTTGTGTAATAATATATATCTCTACGGTAATGTTCCTTTGTTTTGTATTGTGGAGATAAATAAAAATATATTATTATTATTATAGTTCCGCAGATATAATGGAATAAATAGTAATAGCAGTAGAGCTGCTTGTGAAAGAGTTTGTCCAGGGAAATACTGTCACCTTACCTATTTCTGCTGCCAAGCAGTATTGTGAGCATTACTGTGTTTCGGTATTGAAGGCTGGTGAAATTACTGGTTAAATTAGGCACATGGACTTGTTAAGTTATGTCTCAGGGTGACAGGTGAAGTGGTAGTGTCAGATCTTAGCGATTTAAGGATCTGAGTGGCACTGCAACTGCAATGGACAGGTGTGTCGCTTAATAGCAGGCGCACTTGTTCGTAATGTCACTTGATATAAAAAACAATCATTTGTACAGCCGAGTAATAAAATAATTTTTTTATTCCACATAAAAAAGTATATTAAGATACACCGCATCCAAGGAAGGTACTAAAAACTTTAGCATATAAACTTTAGTGCTTATCTCACAAAGTACCAAGGTTAGAAGTTCAAAAGTACTATAGGTTACTAGCAACTTTGTTTCCATCACGATAAACAAGGTGAGTCCTAAAAGTGGGTACTTTAAGCTAATCTGGGTTTTGGTAAATATTTGGCAAGGTTTTGTTGGGTGGCTCAAGAAGATTGGACCTTAAATAATGACGTTTTGGATTTGTGGACATGGTATTTGCTTTAAATGATAATGTATAATTATCTATATATTCAGCTAGAAGTGTGAGTGTATTGGTACAATGCGGTGTTCTGTGCCTGTACCATGAGATTACATTGACACTTATCGCTAGCGACCGCGTAAAATTTTGTATACAAAATATTGTTTCTTCTTGTGACCGCTAGAGGCGCCATATAACTGTGTACAATTTACGCGGTCGCTTGCGCCTACTGTCACAATTAACTCGTAATAGAGGCACTGTTTGGGCTTCGAACCGTCTTATAGTAAGAGCCGTTACAGAGTTTAAATTTAAATTATGAGTTTAAAGAGCCCACGTTTTACAGCAGCATTAT
Source organism: Hyposmocoma kahamanoa (assembly GCF_003589595.1). Classification (NCBI taxonomy): domain Eukaryota; kingdom Metazoa; phylum Arthropoda; class Insecta; order Lepidoptera; family Cosmopterigidae; genus Hyposmocoma; species Hyposmocoma kahamanoa. The sequence goes on from NW_020653780.1 coordinate 2,319,611, forward strand.
GTTTCATATTCATTGTTTAACATTAATCACAACTTGCCAAAATTCCTTATTAAAATTTATATATTAAATAATTACAGGCACATGCGATTTGTCAATTTATGTTTCAGGGTGACGGGCTCTGTGGCAGTGCCATCTTTACGATTTAAAGCTTTGAATGGCATTGCAACTGCTATGGACAGGCGTGTCGCATACCACCAGCCGCACGACCTTGAACGTCCCGTCATTTGGTATCATAAAAAAAAGAAAGAAGTTAGCATAGCGTTTGAATTAGCATTTGAAAAATACATGACTTAATACTATACTATTAAATTAGGTGCAGCACAACTTTAGCAATACTATGTCATTTTCATTCACTTCAACGGACTGGTGAATCGATAAAATGTTTTCAAACGTTAATTCAATCAATGTCGTAGAAAGACACACTTCGTCACGTGAACTTTAAGACTCTGCGAATTCGACTGTTTGATTTGGGTTTCAAGAACTTTTGGTGACTCGAACTTTGGCATCTCTTGTTTGTTTTGTGGCGTAACAATTTGAGTTAAAATGCTTTAGACAAATGTATTGTAAGGTGCGTGACCTGGACTTTCCACACTTTTTAAAAGTGTTGTTAAGTTTATCCGAGAGAGTGTGTTTCTTACACTGAAAAAAATTCATATTAAAATAAACAAGATTTTTTTAAGGTAATAAATTATCTAAACTGGCTTCCATTTGAGCCCATCAAGGACAATGGATTTTTTAAATTTAATTGGACGAACTCAATAGTCGATATCGAAATTTACATTTTTATTTTTAGAATTTAAAAATGGGTAAGTAAAATATACTTAATTAAACATGGTCCTACAAAACTGTATACGCAGTTGATTACAGAATCGAAACGAGTCTCAATTGAGCAAAAAGTTACAATCTGACACTCAATGTGTTTAACATACGTAAATAATATAATTACTAACTATTCAACATAAAATTATGAAATAATTATCTTTCAAAGGTTTTTAAATTTACATTTTTTAGTTTCATGTCTAATAACCTCTGGTAAGCTGTTTAATATGTATGGAATGCGTTTCTTTAAGCTTCCACCTCCGTAGTAGTTAGTCACCCTTGGGATTACAAATTTACCAGAGGTCATCGACCTTGACCTTGTTATCAACCGTACTCAACAAAGAGTCACGCACTTCTACCCTATGGTTATCGACAGGCCGAAAATATTTATGTTGTAAACTAACCAGAAGAATTTTACAAATTTTGAATAATTTAGTGAAGTCACCATTACATTTGACTTTTGTTTTTTTTTTTGTTTACTATAAGTTTTACAAAAGTTAATTTGTATGTTGTCTACCCTGTCAATGTATGATTTAAATGTAAGTCCATAGCTTAGTATGGAGTCTATCAATGCCATATACAAACAATTTAGCGTGCTAGTTGGCACTTTGAAACTTAAGTGATTGAATTTACCCAACAGTATTCTTAACTTGTTACAAATGAAATCTAGTGTTCCAAGAAAATGTTGATCTACTTTACATACATCATCAGCTTACACGCATCCACTGCTGGACATAAGCTTCCAATTCTCCCGGTCTCAGACGCTGCCGGCCGCCTTTGTCAGGTCGTCTGTCCATCTTGCCGCAGGGCGGCCTACACTACGTTTTCCTTGACGTGGTCACCACTCTAGAATAAGTCTGCTCCATTGGCGATCAACTTATAGACAATACATGTCCGGCCCATTGCCACTTAAGCTTCCTTATTTTGCGAGTTATGTCGGTCACTTTGGTTATCTGACGTACGATCTTATTAGGGACGAATTCCCGTGGACCCAAGTCCATCAGAGAAATCCAAAGTACATTTCGCACCATCACACGCTGTGTGACTTTAAATTTGAAGAGGTTGCTGGTGGAGTTCTGGTCGATTGTAACGAGCTTGCAATCCACATTTCACATTAGTGAAAGCGTGTGCCGCTGTTGGTACCGCTTGGAATGTTCTGTAGACCGCAGATCTTGCTTCGTGATTTTATTGGTTTATAATTCAAAGTCCAGTTTTATAAACATAAATATGTATAATGTTTTTTGTAACGTTTTCAAATGTTTATCGCACTAGAGATTTTTGTTAAAATGGTAAAAGAATTCAAAATTAGGAAGACGAGACACGTTCGCTACCGCGACCGGGTAGAGAGTGACGATGGAACGAAACAAAATCAGAATGCGAGGGAAAGAATGGAACAATTCAAAATTTTAAATTTAAATATGAGTAGTCGAAGAAAAAACGATACAATACGAATGGAGAGAGGAGATACAAAAAGGTGGGATGACGGTGTAAGGAGGTCCCACCGTTACAAATTTGTAGATGAGGCCTGTTGTTAATGTCTTAGTTAAATGCCTTAGTTTAGGCTTTGTGATACTGACGACCTAAACATTACATACGTTATGTAGTTATTCCCAATAGAATTAGAGTAACCGACATAGCTCAAAGAATTACAAAACTTTAGAGGCAGGGGGCGGGGCACATTTCTCGCAGAATAGATACTCGATGGGGCTAAAGAGACCCCGAGTGATGACCGCGTGCCGGAAGACATTGTGGACCGATGAGCTGGTAGCTGGCTGTAGTTTGCGGAAACACGCTGGATGCAAATAGCGCAAGACCAGTCGTTGTGGCGAACTTTAGGAGAGACCTATGTGCAGCAGCGGAGGTCTTTCGGCTAATGTGGTGTAAACGTTATTTATAACAGCATACTTTATTTTTAATACGAAATAAAATTTAATAAGATAAGAGAGATTTGTTGTCTTTTTTCTTATTTTAATACTACCTATTTTTATACAAAATCTTTTAAGGAAACAATCAATTCCCTATACTGATTAAGGTTCAGCATCATCTGAGATTATTTTTATTTTACCAACAAAATAAATGCCCACCCGTCTCAATTTTGGTTTGGAAACACGAAAAAATGTCAATGTTTCAACTGCTAATGGAAATTTTAGCTAATCAAAGTGGCGGCAACCCTTAAAATGTTGCCAATTTATTCGCCCATTTAGGGTTAAATTACGTGGTTAAATAAATGCAGAGTCGTCAAAGTTTTTGGTTAACCTTTGTGAAACATTACGGTATTTATGTAGAATATTTTGAAACCATGTTAACTCGACGTGAATTTAAAACATAATTTATTATGTATGAGTAGGACCAAGAACTGTTGACGAAATTCACAAAAGTATAGGACATCTACGCATTCCAGTTTGCGGCCGTATTGTGCGACACTCTGTCGCAGCTGTGGTATTTAAAATTTATGATTACGTGGTTTTTGTTTATTTTGGGTTAATATTTAATGAGTTGAACCGTACGTATGACCGTAGTTTGCACATTATGGGGCACAACTTGGATAATCTACGTCTGTTTGGGCACAACTTGGATAATCTACGTCTGTTTGTGGTCTTTAGTAAACTTAGGTCCGATAATAAAAAATGGAAGCGTAATTGGAACTGGCTTCTGTAGGTATGTGTTTATTATCTGTCGACCTTCATACAAGAGTCTTGGCCGATGGGTGTCGTATACCGGTGATTCCGAGACCAACAAGTGCAATTGTATAAATTAGTTATTTAGTTTTTATATTACAAGTATTATAGTTTTTTAATAATATAAAGTAACGGTACGAACAAGTTATGTCTGGTGTTAGGCGACACGCCTGTCCGTAACAGTTGCATTGCCTGAGATCTGAAGGGCACTGCCACTACCCCTGTTACCCTGTAAACTTACCCTTCAAAATCGGAATGTAGTAATGCCCACATTACTGCTTAGCGGCAGAAATAGGTAAGGAAGAAATACTTCCCTGGACGAACTCTTTCTGAAGGAACTCTACTGCTACTAATAGTCTTTAAGTTATTCATTATAAGGGTTATATTTTCCTGATTTAAATCAATAAATAAAAAATATGTTATTAAAACATTAATGCAAGGATGTATTGTTTTGGTTGCTTATTAAAATGCCAAGGCGTGTTAATCTTTTACTGGATCATATATACTATACTCATTATAAACTCAAAGCCTTACAATGAAATGAAAGTAAAGTGACAAACTACGAAATTAAATTACGGGAATCCAAAGCCGTACAATGGAAAACCAAAATCTTCCTATTATTTCAGATTCCTGGAATAAACAATAAGTAGATAAAAATAAGTCAATAAAATCATTTTTCGATATTACACTATCATGAATGGAACTTATCGAGTCACATCTAAAAGCCTTAAGGAGATGTTAGTCTAAATATAAATTTTGGTTCAGAAAAATTGTCTCTCACAATACATATTGGACATGAACGGCCCTCCGACATCCCTTATATTAGGGTAAGAGGATTTTAGGTTAGCGCCCAGAGTGCTCGGAATAACTTGAATCAAGAAGGCTTCTGCGCATTATATTTGGTTTTTGAACATATTATACACATCTATGGTTTCCGTCTGTTAAAAAAATATACCTACGAACATACCTAATCGGTTCGTGGACCGTAACGGCGTTTACCTCGTGATATTTAATTCTACAATTAAATATCGGAATAGATAGTACGGAGTACCCCGTTTCGTTACATGAGTCTCAAAAAACTTATAATATTTGTATATAAAGTTCTGCGTTCACACGTAGACTGTCCACAACTATTAGCTAAATTTAACTCCCTCAATATGCCCTAGGTTTGCTGTTACTCCTTTAGTGCCACTATTCCGTAAGACCGTTCTGGGCTTTTATATTGTGTATCCCGAGGCTTTTTCTATGATTTCAGATTCCTGTATATAACAAGCACAATTAGGTTAGCGACATATTTTGGCAGTCGCTACACAAATTTCGTAATAGAATTATATTAAACCTTTTTTTTCTTCCCCTTTTAGTTTCATACTGTCCGAGACACTTGTTCCCTTGTATTTATTTTGTTTTTGTTTGTATTACTTTAAAAAAAACTTAAGTTGTTGTTTTTATATTTACGTTGTTTTTGCAAGCTGTATTCACTCATAAGTAGTTGTGCAATTTAGATAAGATTTTCACCAAATGTAATTTATTGTATGTGACACTGTAATAACTATATGTGAACCAATAAACTCTAAGGGCTTTACAGTGCGATTTCCAAATGAAGTATCGACAATGTACTGACGAGATTCAATTATCTACACACACACACACATATGTGGATGTTACATTAAGACAGTACGGTGGACATCAAAGCGTTAGAGGTAAGCAAGTCAGTACCCTTGAATTTTCTAACAGCAAAAGTTTTAACCATTTTTGTTTCTTTAAAACGACATGTTTTAGCACTAAATTCAATATGACATAAGGGCAGTCATCCTACTACTGTAATAGACGTATTTTCTTTAATACGAGAATGTTGACGAGATCAGCCGTCAGTGATAAAACGTAATGGAATTTAATATAAGCACTAAGGCACAAAAAAGTTAAGTACCGTAGTATTCTACCATGTAAATACTGTCCATGACCGGGTTAAGAAACATCACGAACGCGTTGCAGGGCTATAGGAATCGCAACAAGATTTTGGTCACATTACCAGTTTTTTTTCCGAGATAAATCCAAGGTTAAGTTCAGTAGAGATTGGTGTGAAAATTACTAAGTAAAAAATTGGCCTCATTTTTCATGTTGTTTAACTGTTTTTACTTTTTATTTTTCCTTGTATTCTTTACCTGATATTTAAAAAAATAAAAAAATACAAATTTATTTATATTTATTGATTGATCAGGCGTTACCCAGTTCAGAAATTCTTAGGCAATAATTCTCTGTACACGATTTACGCTACAACGCTGTCGCGTTCCTGGGTCATAATTCAGTTTGAAATACAATGTGAAATACAAAATTTTTTTGTAGCAATAGAGTTCCTTGTCAAAAAGTTCGTCCAGGGAAGTAGTGCCATCTTATACTTATTTCTGCTGCCAAGCATCTTACATTATGTAAATATTACTGCATTCCATCTTTAAAAGGGTTAAGTAAGGGTGCTGGTGAAGTTACAGGTATATGGAACTTGTCAGTCTGTGTATACAATAGTGCCATTCAGAACTTCAGCTTTGAGTGACATTGCAACTGCTATGGATACGCGTGTCGCTTAGTGGCATGCTTTATTAACTTGGAAAAAAAAATTGTTGATCTCATTGTTCAATAATCTATTGTTCTATAGACAGTTTTATTTGTTGTCGTGGAAGGTGTTGTGCAATGTGTGGGTTGAACAATGAGAATATTCTCTGTAAATTGTTACAGTGTGTTACATTCCAAGTCATCATTGCTAGCGACTTTCATGTAATCTGTTTTTAACCGACTTTAAAAAAAAAGGAACCTCCTTCTTTTCAATTTGACTTTATTTTTTTGTATACATGTTACGCGATAACGCGGCATTTGTGAACCGATTTTGATGACCTCAGTATTGGTCCCATTAAATTTGAAAGAATATTCCACCTAGGGGAAGGGGGTTCAATCTAGGGGATAAATCCGGCTTCGCGCACTTTTCGTTAACCGATTTCAGTAAAACTTGGCAACTATTTGCCAAGTTTTATTGTAATTCAACGAACTTTTGAAGCCGGTTTTGTTATAAAAAAGTTATCTCATTTCTTGAGGATAGCTATATAGTGCGACTATTTATGTTAGAAATATTATTTTCTAGATCCAAGATATTGATATGTAAACCAGATAAAAGAGAAGCGGTGACGTCGAACATTGATACTTGAGATAGGAAATAAAAGTAGAAAACTTCACTTTACGTAAACTTTCAGTATTCTAGTGCGTTGAAAAGTTTGTTTTTTCGATATATGTCGAACAAGAAATGCTTTTAGAAATAGTACTTATTAAAAGTAACTTGAGTTTAAAGATGCGATTGTTAAAATTTTATCTGGTGTTGAAGATACCGCTTCAAATATAACTGCCTCCATGGCCGAACGGTTACAATGCCGGATGGCGACGCAGAGGTTCCAGGTTCGATTTCTGGGCCGGGAGAAATACTTGTATGGTCTACATTTATTTCTCTAGTGACTTTGTGTGTAATTTGTGGTTGTCTATGTGTATGTCCATGGTACCCGCGACACAGGGTTTCCCAAGTGCGGGGCTATTTGAGTGTGTGCGTTATTATTATTATTATTATTGTTATATAATAATACTATTTTTCACTAGTTAACTGGATTATATAGGGTTATTTGTAAAATACTAACAACCTCACAGGGCCGTATTACTAACATCACCAAACCTTTCAATAACCTTTCAATACCCAATTCGTCAGAATTTAGTTTCATCCAAAAATAAAAATATTAAATAGATCGCTCTAAATGGCGATAACTCTGTGCAAAACGCGGGAGTCGTCGAAGATGACGCTTGTACTATTGAATTATTACTTTACTACCAAATACACATCTTAAAAGTGTCGGAAAGTACAAAAAATATATATTTTTTGTTAAATTTATCATTTTTTTGACGCTAGTTACCTAGTCTTGCAAGATTGTTAGTATTTTAAAAATACCCTTTATAGTTAAAAGTCCCATGGACAATAATTTTTAATAGTTAGTAATTATGAAACATAAGAGTGAATCGAAAAATTTCCAGCGTGGCAAGAAATCTGAAACCAAAAATGGTAGCAGGCTAGTAGAAAAAATTACGTGCTTAATAAACGGGTAACCTTCATGCGTAAAATAGGCGCCTAGACGTTAAGTTGCGGACACCAGTCCATCACACCTCATACCATATCTACTAACCTTTATGATTTTATAGTAATGGGATAAAAAGAAACTCAATTCAAACATTATGGTAGCGATCGTTGCCACTTAAATCCACTTATATCAGGCGGTGAGGGAAAGGGATTACATTGTACCTACAGAACAGTAAATCTGTATTATGTAGTTTCACGCTTGGTTTGTTCCGGTGTCAGAAATATGCTACGTTTCGTGGGATTAAATAAATATACTTTGATGGAGAAAAAGGAGGAAATACGTTGAACTAAGTTATATTTATTTCCCACCAGGGATTAAGATTATTTGGCAAAGATTATGAAGTATCATTGGGTATAATCATACAAATCATTGGGTAGGCGTTATAAGGAATATCTACTAGGTACCTACCAAATTGATATAATCTGGACTTAATAAACTATAGACTTTAATAAAGAGGCTTGTTCAAAACTCGTTTCTAATTGAAAGCAAAATTGAACTTTACATAACTTTTTCGTGCAGGGAAGTACTGCCACCTTACCAATTTCTGCCGCCAATATTTGTATTACTGCGTTCCAGTTTTGAAGGGTAAGGGTGCAGGCAAAATGCCTGTAGCACACGGGACTTGTCAAGTTATACCTAAGGGTGACGGGCGCAGTGCCCCATAGATCTTTGCGATATAATGTACTGCGTGGCGCTGCGACTGCTATGGATAGGGATGTCGCTTACCACCAGTTGCACGACTTGTGAGTCCCGTCACTTGGTACCATAAAAAACCTTTTTACTTGCACAACAAATATGACGTTCAAAAACATTTTCTTATCATATACGTCGGGGAACCCCAGAGATTCGTAGGGGCAGAGATTTTTCATTATCAATTCGTTCAGATGGTAATTAAATAATAACAATTTGGGGATTGTTAAGGAACTCACTTAATCACGTTTCACATTATTGTTTTGAAAGTACAAAGGACAAATTAGACTAAAACGGATATTAATCGTCACGTGGTGAATTCGCAGAGAGCACAACACAGTCATTTACTTTCCAAGTCGTTAATAATAAAAAAGCCTTTTTTATCGACCCTGACTCGTTTATAAAGCATTTCCCTTCTCGTTTACAATATTGTAACCTTCCAACAATCATCGGATCATGTCAGACGACTTTGGTAATTCTGAATGCATCCAAACGGCAACAGCACCACTCTCTTTGTTACCTCACCCACTTTGAGCTGTTAAACTGCCATGACGTTTACGTATAAAGGAAGTCATGGAATAATCTCCATAAACGCTCTTTAGCCATAGTTAAGTAGTCGCATCATGATGCGACATTAATTATTTACACGCCTGTTTCCCAGAGGACTAGGTTGAGATCTTCCATCTCCAGTTACTGCAATTCTAATATACACCCTAGTCTATTCCGAGTTTTTCTCTACTCTTATGGAAATCAAGTTAATGTTGTTAAATAGGCAAATGCACTGTTTGCACGGTGTGTACTGAAATTTGGAGAAAGGCAAGGGAGCTAACGTCACCTAAGCTATTTAATTTGTATATGAGTGCGCTGATCGAGGAGCTTAGCGGTATTCGTGCGGGTTGTTTTGTAGATGGGGATAAAGCGGGGAGCTTAAACAACTTAAGCTACACTGACGACATGCCGCTGCTGACTCCATCGATCTATGCACTAAGGAAACTACTTAGCATTGAGAAAGATACGCTGTTTCCAATGGACTTCTCTATAAAACAGCGAACAGTGTTTTAAGACCCCGGGCATGAGGGCCCCGGATATAATCTTCCTGTTTTGATAGATCTAGCTCCGAATTGCAGAGTTACCAATTTAAATGTCTAGACCACTATCTAGCTGACAATCTGAAGGATGATGTAGATTTTAAACGGAAAAATAGGGCGTTGGAGGTGTACAGGCGCAGTAAAAATAACGCTATTTGGAGTATGTTACATATCGCTGAACTCGGGTGCGTTTAAGGCGCCGTGTTGACAGGACTCGCTTGGCTTGTTGCGCCACAAGACAATGAATGGCCTTTAAAGCGTTTAGCAGTCCATACACCATGTTTGCCGACGTGCAAGTGGACAACATGAATGTTATGTCGCGGAAAAGATGGCATCGCTTTTAACCAGAATATGTGGCAGCACTAATAGCCTCCTTATGACGATAGTCGTAAGAAATGAGTGTTCGATAAAGTAAACACATATTTATTTAAAAATATGTATTTTAACGGCGTAGTTGTCTCAATAAATAAAAAAGTATTATTATTATTTATTTGCCACAACAGTTTTAACTCTACAAGAAGTTGGTAATCCAGAAGACTTGTAAGATTATAAAACGTTCGCATTTCCCAGTTGCATACCAATCTCCGTCGGATCCGAAGATAATCTCCCGTACATTATTTAGTTCATGTTGTGACTACATAATAAGGCACAAAATTTGTTATTGAAAAGTAGTTGTGAATAGTTGTGAGATGTTTAATGGATGGCTACTTGCATCAGTTACTTTTTATTTAAAATTGATTTATTATTAATTACGACGATAGCGTGGCAAATTAGAAATACACATTTTTTTTAAAGCAGTTAACAGTTCAACTAGACGTTCAGCAAGTCGACGTTGAAAATTAAAAAAAAAAAGTTTGAATAAAATATCCTTGTGTATAAATATTACCTTTCTGGATAAATGTTTACTTAGTAATTTATTAGAGGCTCTCTCAGGTAGTAATGTCCTAACTGTTCGTGGAAAATCTATGAATTATAAAGTAAAAAATGAAAATCAAATTCAGGGTCAGTGGTGAAGTTAGCATTTTATTACGCTCAGGAGTAAGCGAAAAGCGAGCCGTGGAAAGCCGCTTTGATTAACTGAATATGAGACGAGGGGTGGATGGTGAAATTAATTAAGTGCGTTAAATGATGAATGATAAATATATACATGTATTGTGTGTGAATTAAATGAAGGGAAAGGGTTGGGTGCCACCAAGCACAGTAAGTAAACGGCATACTGGTTGGGAATACATACAACAAATAGGGACCTTGAGTGTCTACGTGTTTCTTTCCACAGGAATGTTTTTATGTGTAGAGGATAAAAATCAAAATCGGATTAATTAGAATTTTTGTCTTGGAGCTGTTTAGCCCGCGATGTGGGTCCAGTCGAATGTTGAAAAGTACAAAGTGAGAATTAGGAGTTTTGGGGTAATTGGAGAAAAATTTTACGGAAGGAAAAATAGTACGAAGGAATCGTCTGTTAGAGGATTTTAATGGATGGGTAGAAGTAAAGTGCGTTGGGAATGAAAGTGTGTTAGGTGGTTTTAGTAATTTTTTATTTTTTATTTTATTTATCAATCAGACAACAAAAAAGGTCCACAATAATGTTAGTAATACTTAGCCTATATTAGTACTTAATAATTAAGAATGACTTTGTCCTCTGTGCCAGAGTCCACATAATAGGACAATCGTACCTACTACTTATCATCTTCAGGATGCTGTTACTGCTGCCCCGCACTCTGTCCACAAGTGAGGCCATTTTTTTGCGCCATACGGCATCGAAGCCGTCTGTGCGTGCTTCAACAAACACAACAGCACTACAGAAACGCGGCAGCCGCAACAGCACCCTGAAGGCGTTACTATATTGGACGCGCAGCGCATTGTAAGCCGTTTGAGTAATAAATGGTAAAAGTAAAAAACCAAAAAGGCTACTGCGCATTTGAAGAATTAGAAAGCGCTTATGATAGGGTAGTGCGGAATGAGCTGTGGACAATATTGTCGATGTACGAGTATATAGTACAAGTCGTCTGATTCAAGCGTTTGCGATTGCTGCCTTAGAATAATCGGGACATACACGGGTTTAGCCATAAGTGTTTTAAGCAGAGCTTTGTATCGTCTCCATGGTTATTCAACCTGTTCATGGAAAATTGTTTGTTAGATCTGATAGAAAATGAATATGGGTTAAAAATGAATGAGAGTTACTTCTCTAATACCAGAGATGTAATCATTTTAGCATCGCCAGCAGAACAGCTAGAGAAGTTGATAATACGCACAAAATTATTGAAAAGAAATCAAAGTGAATATAAAATTGCGATTGGTGGTAAGAAGCTAGAACAAATGAACGACTTTGTGTATCTGGGTAGTCTATTTGATATTGAACGGAGTCTAAAAGCGGGAAATTAGGTAAATGAGGCAGTTACTTCATGTTGCTAGATGTAAGGTAATGAATGTGGACATGATAGTGTTGCGTCGTATGTGTCGTGTAAATTTTGGAAATCTGTCTCTAAAACTTACACCAACAGAAACGATTTAGCTGGAAAATGTAACATACCATAACAACGTGAAAAGTGATAGTAAGGATGGATATGACTAGAGTAATGGATCAAATGTGTAGAATTAACGTGGAGAAAAACATGTAGAAAATGTATGCAAGAAGACGTCGGTTCGAATCCGACCGGATCGAAGAAATTTTTTCTGAGTGTAAAGGTACTAACTGGGTGATAAATATGCAATAGATTTCTCATAGATGGCGCTACGACTAAAAAGTCGTTGAAAGACCAAGTACAAAGACATGACGCAAGCACATAGAAAAATTCGTGAGGTCCGTTGGTTCGTTCCGTGGCTTAGTTGGTATAGCGTCTGGCACGGTATGCAAGAAGACGTCGGTTCGAATCCGACCGGATCGAAGAACTTTTTTCTGAGTGTTGTTTCTGAGTGTTCGATCTTTGTATTAATAATTATAACAAACTAGTGGAGTAATTTCACAAAAAATAATTGAATATCAATTCAATAAAAATTTAATTAACATGTAGAAAAGTCAACCTTGTCGGACGCATATCAACAACAATAATATCGATGTCCTTTAAAAAATACCAGGCCTTATGTTCAAGAATAAACGGGCGTGTTTGAAAAGATTGACATCAGTGAAGAAAATAAAGAGATAAGGTAGAAGTGTAGCGATTGGAGACCTACATACCCCAGTGGAATCAGACATGAAGGGTATGTATGTGTGTTGAAAAGTATTAAATAGATTTACCTGTCGATCGGTGAAGTTAAAAGTTATTGTCTATGAGTATTTACTAACTCACGTTCATGTAGACGACGATACCTGTTTAATGTAGCTAACGAGGGCAAATTCTTTATATGGCTTCTTTGAGTGCAACAGAATGGTTCCACGTCTAAAATACTTACATTTAAATTTAAAAATTTATTATTTTATTTTCCTTTTGTGAGAACATTGTTTATTGATGTACAAATAAGTATCTCTTACAAAGGATAAAGGATAAAATTTGTAGCTTAATGGGCCCCGCGCTAAGCATTGGTATCGCTATTGAAAATAGTAATACAAATTCCGTTTACAAAAAATAGTACAGACGACTTTCGTCGACTTTTTGTAGAAAAATAAGAACATTCAACAAATTTAGCCGTAACAAAATCAGAAATTACATATGTCTAAGCCTCTCTCAATGCAGTTTACCAACTTTTCGACGCAGAAGTCAGTTGGTCGCGGTGTAAAGTAACTTTAATGAATTCACTGTGCACTTCTACTTTGTTCTAATGATAAACTTATCTGATCAATGGCTGATTTATTGAAAAGTTTTGATTTGTATTAGAATGATTTGGAACTCTTCTATTTCATTATTTAGAAACTTTTAATACAATATAATGAAGCTTCATAACATATACTACTCATCTGGACAGCGTTTAAAAGTTGAATAATCTTAATCAACGAACAAAATAAGCCTTATGCTGGTTTCGTATGAGGATTCTCCAGTATATTGTAATCAGAGATCGGAATACATAGATAGTCTTATCTAAACTTAGACCCTGTGCACGTGGCGTATTTCTTATGCGCAGATAATGCGCGTTAATGCGATTCAAACGAGATTCAGTCGCAGCCAGTAACACACTCACAAATTCAGTGGCACCGTAATGCTGAGACCACACAAAGGTTAATGTCTACAGCCCATAGTAAGGCGATAAGGCTTAGAGGCGTAAAAATACTGCATAAAATATCGTGTCAAATAAACTACACTATAATTTAAGGTTTAATGCCAAGAAGTTATACGTTGAAAATATAAATAAAAGATTGAAGCTGCCAGCTATTATGTTATTTCATATGTGTTAACTATTATTACATGAATATTTTGCATTTGACCGAAGCAAAACCAATACCATATTATAAACGTGTTTCTTCATTTGACCACTCCATACTTGAATCGTCGCCGAGCGATACGTGCTTTCCTGTTGTGCTCATGGTGTGGCTACTACACTCATGAAATAACGCGATACATTTCTTTGATGTGCCAAAAAGATCGCCAGTCGAGCTATTATCTAATGTCATAGTGAATGCCATAGTAAAATTATGACTATAAGTCGTGGCTACACCTACGCTTGGTCTCGATTAATGCGATAATTTTAATGCCATTAAACGTTAATGTGGCCGTAGCATAAACGCGAGTTTGTGAAAGGCGCGTTATCCACTATACAGACGTGGAGTGAGCAGGTGCCCGTCTCCCGTCTCTTTTTCTCAGCCTTGCAACGCGATGTTGTTGTTGTTGAGTCCATTGAAAAGCGCGTAAAACGCGATACAGACCGAGGTTCGAACACGTTTGTATAGCTTTGTATGCGTGTTTGAATCGACACAAACGCAACAATCTGCTATTTCGAGCATCTATGGCGCGCGGAAATGAGAGTTATTAAATATATATTTATGTATGTCATGGTTCTTAAGAAAGTAATACACATAGAGTGTATAATAACTTCTACTGAATCCCGGATGTATTGTATTGTATTTTGTTATATATTTTTGATATGTAACTAGCAATTACTTTATTACGTAATATTTAAAAGAAACGCTTTGTAATTATTGTAAGTAAAATATTAATAGTTTTTAACTTTTTTTAAATTATTACTTTCTTTTCTATCATTTCGGAATTCTAAACGGCAGTATTAATCACCCTATATGTATTAATTGATGTTTTTTATTTATTTAGAATGGAATGCAAACACAATACATATACAGGGTATAAGCTAATCAATATATAAAAGCATTATTAAAAAAGCAATAACAGGCTACCACAGCACTGCTAGTAGTAAAAAGTTTTTTTTAATTTTTAGTTTAGGTAAATAAACTCAGGCTATTTCTATATCTAAGTATAGCCTGGGAATATTTTCTGATTAACCGATTCATCTTATTTCGAGTTCTCGGGTTTTCGTGGTTGTTCACGTAGCAAATAAAATCTTTTTTCAGATGTAAGAGCGGTTATACGCGACTTTTAGCGTCGATGCAAATGCGATGCATACACGATGCAGTCGCTAATCGTCTACCTTTACATACGAGCGCGATTTTAAGCAGCGATGCAAATGCGATGCAAGCGCGCGACTGCATCGATACAAACTCCCGATTGCATCGCTACACTTGGACTTTATAGGCGATTGCATCGGTGCAATCGCGGGTTTCTATCGATGCTGTCGCGCGTTTGCATCGATGCATCGTTTCACGAACGCGTGTTTGCATCGCTGCTAAAAGTCTCCGTGTGTAACCACTCTAAATCGTATATATTTGTTTTTCAAACAGTCTAACGTTTCAGGCCCTTTACAGGTCTACGCCTGACATGCTTAGATCCGACAGTTTCATTTCCTAAACAGTCACAATAGTTTTCATTTGCCATTGCCAATAACAAAATATAACTTCATAAATTTAGCTTCTTTTTTATGATACTAAATGATGGAACGAATAAGTCATGCGCCTGTTGGTAAGCGACACGCCTGTCCATAACAGTTGCAGTGCCACTCAGAGCTTTAAATCGCAAAGATCCGAGGGGCACTGCCACTGTGCCCATCACCCATAAGTTGAAAAGTCCCAAGCGTCTGTAATTTCACCAGAATACTCTTCTACTCTTCAAAATCGGAACGCAGTAATGCTCACATTACTACTTGGCGGCAGAAATACGTAAGGTGGTAGTGCTTCCGTGGACAAACTCTTTCACAAGGAGCTACTATTTGCTTGCCGATATGATGACTCCACAATAAAAAACAAGTTACGTAACAGTTAATACTTTAACTGACTGAACAATCGTAATAACCAGAATTATTTTTTGTTGTGTTTCCATCAAATGCTCTCAAGCATCGAGATAAACATCAGAAATGAAAACGTATTTACTTCACTAACAATATTGACTCGAGAACAATACCATTTTGCCAAAGAATATTTAGAGAAGACATGTAACCGTCTATATTACTTTCCGTTATGGATAATAACACAAAGCACTTTGTTGCTGTTTACATGATTTTGTTGTTAAGACTATGTTATGCACATCTGCACGCGACTATCATGCGTAGCCATGCTACGGGGGCTGCTATTGGATCATATCACAAGCTAAAAACATGATTTCCGGATTTTTTCTCTCTGAAAACCTTTTGTTTTAAGATTGGATTTATTTGCTATGAGTAAATACTTAAAATTCGTGTATTCGTTTGTTTGGGGCAGGTATAATTTGGTTCAGCAATCTAAACGACAGTACGATAAACACGAATTGACCAAACTTAGCCGCTGTTAGACGCGCTGCAACAGCGCTGCAGCCGCGCGGCTATAATTTTTCATACAATTTCTAGAAGCGCTGCAACTGAAGCTATGTCCGGACATTGTAGCACGACACTGCGACTGGCATCTCCGGCACTAGCCCGGAGAGCTAGTAGAGAATAAGCCAGATATCCTCCGGTCCCTCCAGCCGCTTAGGTTATTGGGAACTGGAGAGACGTCGTTTTTCGTCGTCGGGAAGTGAGCGTGCCTTACAGCTCCGCCACCAATGAGGAGATTTGGTAGTGGACTCAGAATCGACGGCTTAGCGGTGACAACTGCTAGTTGTGCAATGCACAGCGGGAAGTAAGAGTGCCTATAGCTCCAGTACCTACCTGGAAAATAGGGAGGGTACTGTACGTGTACTCCGGGTGGCTCACCCGAGGCACTACCCTCTCGAAGAACCGGATGCAGTCAAGTGACAGAGGTCTGTGAGAGCCCTGTACACTGGCTGATCTGGGGTCAGAACTTGTAATATTTCTGTGCGCGCACAGGTTAAAGTGTCCTTCTCGTATGCCCTAAGGGTAGGTAGGTCACTATAATCAAAACTATTGTAGAAAGATAAGGTGCTTGTGGCGCTGCAACTGCGCTTCTAAATATCGTATAAAAAGTGCTTCTATAAGCATTTAATTTGAAGCCACCCCTAGTCTCAAAAGTTTCGATATTTCCCAAAATTGAAAAGATCAGTCTCTAGTCTCGAAAATGACAAAAAATTGTTGAAAGGCGTGAAATTTTTAAGACCGAGATTACCGGAATGAAAACTCTAGTATGTAAATACTTATGTAGCCATTGTGTCCTCATCATCATATATATCAACCCAGGCTAGGGTTTAGGCCATAGTCCGCCACGTTTTCCGAGGGTGTGAACCTTCTTCGAAGTGAAGGTATAATCACGATATTTTCCTTCACCGAAGTCATCAGGGAATCAGAATATACTTTGAATTTCATGTTTCATAGCAAATCTTTGTACGTTAATTAAGTCAAAGGCATCTTCTAAATAGTAAAACCTTTTGGCTGGAAGCCACGTAGCTTATATTTGACTTTTAGTTCTATTCGAGTTTGTGTGTTTACCTTAAGTTGTACTAATAATGGTCGACGATCGCGTCGAACTCTATAGTTTAGATGCTTTTACATGTTTTGGAAAGTTAGGCGAATCAGCTGAAACTTTAAGCTTTTGCATAAGTACTTATCTAACCCATTTTGTAAATAGGACAACGCTTGTTTTGACAAACGGTGTTAACAAACGTTTTTGATTATCTTATAAATTTTGATATGATGAATGAGAATTTCATGTTATTTTAGGTATCTAATATCGTTTATTGTTAATTTTGTGTTAGTACATGACGTAATTCAGTAATTAGATTGAAGTATTTTGAAGTGGAATTTTCTTGTTTTCTGAAATCTCTAAAGTACTTATCTTTACTTATTTTATTTATTTATTAAGAAACACGTACATGGTACAGAAAGAAAAACTTAAATCTAAGCTGCTAACAGTGCAAAAAAAATATTATTTCTTTGACCGTATACCATCTAGGTACAAAAATTACAAGTTAAAAAAAATTAAAAATATGCACCAATACGTCACACATCCCAGTCCACTTTGACAAATTTTAGGGCGTAAC